>NW_026691850.1:0-38958 GCF_020826845.1 Diceros bicornis minor | reverse complement strand
CAAACCAACCACGATCCACGGTGTCAGCAGTTTGATTCCAGGTCCCTGCTTCAAGGCCTGCAGAGGGAACCTCGTGCTCATAACCTCCTGTTTTTCTCCCAGTCTCTGGAGGGATGCATTGACCTCTAGCTTGTCTGCACTGAGGCACGGAATGGGGTCCCACACCCAACCCCGCGTCTCCTCCTTTTCATATCTGATGCTTTGGGAAGACTGCTTACTGTTCACTCGGTGGACTATACTCCCTGACATGAGCAACGCACGGGGAGAGAGGCGGTAGGAAACACTGATCCATGTAGGGCTCTGAGTTGACCATAACACAGAGTACAGTTGATCAAGGGCCGAGGTAGGGTTCCTTAAGGCAAAGATCTGCCGAGATGAGGGTGTTCTGATGTGACGCCGCCTGAAAATAAAGCAAACACATAAAAGCATATGTAGTGGTCAAAGGGAAAGCACGCCACTAAAAGAATTGATCCCATGAAATACACTATTCTATTTGTTTATGTATCAAATGACTGATAGGAAAGAGCCAGGCGTAGAGATAGTAGACTTGATCAATGTCATAGAGAATTCTTTTAACAGTTGTTCATGCCTTGTGTTTTACATCATTGATTAGGGGAGTATTTTCGTCTTTTCCTTTCCTAGTGTCTCCATCTTTCTCAACTTTTCCAGGAGACATATTTACATTATCCTCTAAAATGTTAGGGAAATTTAAAAAAGTTATGACACATTGGAAGTTGTTGATTTTGTATATGGGAGGAGCACTAGATTGCAAGTGAATTAGTGATCATTAGAGTTTTAGTTTGGTAAAAAGACGGTAGTTGGAGTTGATACCAGGATGTTTGTAACCCAGTTTTTACTTCATTATTTGGTGTAGTTTTCCAAATGCCAGAGCCGGTCATTTTTAATGTAATAACTTGTCTCATTTTAGAATATGTGTTCTTGGAGAGGGTGATGCAGGTAAGTAGAAAATAATTTAATGTAGTGACTTGTTTTTCTCCAATGGATCTCTTATAAACCCAACAGCCATATAGCATTCTTTTGTCCAAATGACCTGATGGCACTTTCTTAACTTTTCTTGCTGTGACTCTAGCAATCTAGGGTCACACCACCTTCTCTCTCCTAGTCATGCTTTCAGTTGTAAGAGTGATATTGTCAATAGTACAGTGAGCAATTGGCACACACTCTACTCTTTTCTTACATGTATATATATGTATATGTGTGTGTGTCTATATTTCTCAACTGCGAACTTTGGTAACATAATTGTTAAGGTGTGAACTATTTGCAGTGCACTTAACAACTGATGGCTACACATGATTGTGTAGTGACATCACGGTTAAAACCCTTCTTTGCAACATGTGGCCCCTTTCAGTTTTATTTTCAAGGAAAGGGTTCAATGACTTTTTTTCTTTTGGAAGAAGAAAGACTTGCATTTCCATCTTAGAAAATCGAGAACTGGTTTCTTGCCTTTTTTCTTTTTTTGTCCTCAGCTCCTCGTCCTACTGGTTACTAATTCACATGTCCAGTCACTTCAGATTCATGGTGCTAACCCTTTGCCTTGTTCAAGGCTCTGACTTTAATTATTCCATAATCCCTTCTGTGAAGGAGGTTTCTCTCCACGCTCATCTAGCGAGGAAGGAACCGACCCTCCTTTATGTGAACTTGGAGACAGAGGCCAAGGTGAAGCCTCGGTGCCCCCTCCACACCAGTGAGCTGCAGAAGGGCTGCAGAGTCCTGTGAATCTTTGGCTCCCCTCCTGGCTCCCTCCGGAGTTGGCATTGCCTGCACGGAGGAGCCCAGCTCCTTACAATCGAATTGGTGAAGTCTCCTGAAGCCGGCTGAAGGATAAGACTGGCCGGAAAGGACATCAGCAAGCAGTGTGCTCCAAAAGTGGGTGGCAGAAACACTCAGAAGAAGAAAACCTTTCCGTTTCTCTTGTTTTCTCTTTATCTTCTCTCCCTTCCTTTTCCTTTCCTTAGATGGTACAGAGCCTGTCCACCCCCCATGGTGGCTGTTTTTCTCCTCAGAGCCCCAGGACAGAGCTGTATCTCTTAGTTGTAGGTCAACCCATGGGGGTTCTTTGCCTGGAGTCCCACGGCAGTTTATTCACATCTCTTTCATTCAAATGATTTTCAGTAGTGTAATTTATCTGTTTAGGCATATCTGTCTTCCTTGCAGACCCCCAACATTTCAAGACCTTTGGGCACATAGTAGATGCTTAAGTACTTGAGTGAATCCGTGAAGATCTTTTGTTGAATACGATCTAAATAAATACAATACCTACTCAGCACACGAATGCAGGCACTTGAAGAGAGAGTTTGGTGTCTGCTGAAGCAGGCTGTGGACCAGCTTAGGGGCTCAGTGCCAAAGTGACCCAATAGATTTAGACAAAATGAACGAGATAATTAACTTCAATTTTGCAATTCATGGAGAACAGGAGCAGGATATCTAGGGTGTGAATCGGGACTTGATCATTCTTGTTGCATCTTTGGAAAATCCAGTCCTTTTTCTTTCTATGGAAACGTGACTGGCCAAGAGAGTGAACGGAGGACTGGCTTTTAGAAAGGCAATTTTGTCACAGGAAGTCCTGGAGGAAAATATATGGAAGGAGAGCTGCTAGAAACATGGCAGAGACGTTTTGTGTAGAAACCCTAAAATGTGGGTTTACATGCTGTCTGAAAGAGTTGTAACCCAACTTTTCTCCACTACAGATTTGAGCAGCTTTTAAATATCTAGGTATACAAAAGGATTAGAAAGGAAAATAGATCCAACTGAAAGGAATTTCGGATGGAACAATGAAATGATGCTGAAGTAAGCCAGCGCACTGAAAAGAGTTTCAGAAAGACCTGCAGTCTCTAAAGGCAGTGGGCAATGTATCCATCAGGTTTCAAGTAGAAAGGGAAATGGGAAACAATTGTCTGTCATCTCATGTCCAGGAGATGACAAGCAACAGTCTCTCAGAGAAGAAAAAGATTTCTTTCCAACCGGTCGAACCAGCCACCTGGGCCAGGCCCCTTTCAAGTGGACGAGTTCCAGAGGAGAGAGCCCCGGGGGCCTGCCGCCAAGTTTCCTGGGGCGTGTGCTGGGCCCCCTCAGAGGACCAGGCAGCCTGGCAGCCTGTGTGCCAGAGCTGAGATCTGGCGGCCTCCCACACCCGGTTCCCTGTCCTGCCCCGTCCTCCCGAGGGAGGCCGATGGTCCTGGCAGTGGCGAGTGGGGTGGGGCTGGCTGTGAAGCTTTCCTGGGATGCCCCGGGAGAGGGCGCCGGGGGATGGGCTGCCCCTGGCCAGGTCTGAGGCACTGACCCAGCTCAGGGCTGTCGGGGGCGGAGAGAGAAGCCCCTCCGCCTCTTCCCTGAAGCTTCTTATGGCTGGCCAAATCCTTCACAAGACAGGTTCGCTGGAGAAAATAATACCCAGCTTCAGAACACGTGTACAGGGGAGAAACCCGCGAAACTGAGTCTCTCAACACAATGGCAGAGATTCTCCTCCTATCTCCAGCTGCAGACAAAGGAGGATGTTGGGGGTGCGGTTGGGCATGTGAGACTGGAGAAGACAATTGTCATGGAGAGGGACATGTAGACGATTGGATTGTCTGAACCGGTTCCCCTGCAGTGGGGTCAGGCCCGGAAGGGGACAGCACGGAGGTGACCATGAAGGGGCCTCTCCGTGGTGTGGCTGGCCCCGGGGGGCCGCGCCTGGGGATGGGGATGGAGGGGGGGAAGTGGGATGGCCTGTGAGTTGGCAGCAGTGGTGGATGCAGATACTCAGAGGTCAGGGATCTCTCACTCTTTCCCTGCCTGTCTGTCTGTCTGTCTCTCACTCTCTCTCTCTCTCTCTCTCTCTTTCTCTCTCGGGGACCTGAGGAGAAGAGGTGGGCGAGCCCTGCCCGCCTCGCCTACCTGCCTTCCTCTCCCCTGGCCCCTTCTTTCTCCGGCTGCTTTGAGTGCCCTGTGGGCTTGGGTTCAACCCCTGAGGCCAAGGGCGCATGCGCCACCCGCCACCGCCAGGGCCTAGGGCGGGCCTCGGGGGTCCTCAGTGAAGGCCCCGCCCACCCGCCAGGCCAGGCCAGTCCCAGCTGAAGAAGGAACGCCAACGCCCTGCTGGACTTGGCTTCAGCTGTTGTCTCCCTCCCATCCCCCACTTGCAATCAGCTGGCCGGCCGCTTCCCTTCTTTGGAAGCGGTGGTCTGGACCTGGTGGCCAAAGGCCGACTGGGGTGCCAGGTCAAGGCTCTGCCTCGGCCAGCTGCTTTTGCCCGGGCCTCATTTCTTCCTGGAAAGGCAAAACCACGGCCTCACCCCACGCCCGCACTTGTCGACTCCAGCCAGGTGGAGGAAAGGCTCTGTGGAATCCGAAGGGCCGAGACAGGCTTATGGCCAAGCAGTGAGTGAGGCCCCAGCAGGCCGCCGGCTTGGGGAGCCGCTGCCACACGGGCAGGCCCTTCCGGCGACGGGTCCCAGCATCATCTCTGGAGTCGGGAGGGCCTGGCCTTCCTAGTGCCCAGGCCACGGCTCTGAGGAGAAATCCGCGTTGGAGGGGCACGCGTGAGGCCCTCGGCCTGAGGGCGCTGGTGCCACGCCGGGGGCGACTGGAAGGCTGGCTGGGCTCGCCTGCTTTGTCCAAAGGAGGCTGGCCAACCAGCCCAACCGGCCACCTGGGCCAGGCCCCTTTCAAGTGGACAAGATCCGGGGGGAAAGGGCCCTGGGGCCTGCCGCCAAGTCCCCTGGGGCGTGTGCTGGGCCCCCTCAGAGGAGGGAGCCACCTGGCAACCTGTGTGCCAGACCTTAGATCTGGCGGCCTGCCACACCCGGCTCCCTGCCCTGCCCACGCCTGCCTCCATCCACTCCACGGAGGACGATGGTGTTGGCAGTGCGAGCGGAGATAGTCGTTAGAGACTTCACTTGGAGTTGTAGTCCAAGAGCATCACAGAGGAGCACTGAGCTTGGGCTCGGCCATTTATCCGCTTTGTAACCTGGCTGAGTTTTCTAGCCACTGTACCCAGTCTCTTCATCTAGCAAATGGTGCAAAGAACAACATTGACTACGTCGGGATGCTTTCAGGGTCATGTGAGTTAAGATATGTTCCAGCACAGAGTTTACATTCAGGGTGCAGTCCTTGGCTCAGTAGAAGTGTTCGCTGCTGTTCTTATGATTTTCATTATTTCACGTCCTTATCTTCCTCGTGAGTTCCCTGTCAAACCAACCACGATCCACGGTGTCAGCAGTTTGATTCCAGGTCCCTGCTTCAAGGCCTGCAGAGGGAACCTCGTGCTCATAACCTCCTGTTTTTCTCCCAGTCTCTGGAGGGATGCATTGACCTCTAGCTTGTCTGCACTGAGGCACGGAATGGGGTCCCACACCCAACCCCGCGTCTCCTCCTTTTCATATCTGATGCTTTGGGAAGACTGCTTACTGTTCACTCGGTGGACTATACTCCCTGACATGAGCAACGCACGGGAGAGAGGCGGTAGGAAACACTGATCCATGTAGGGCTCTGAGTTGACCATAACACAGAGTACAGTTGATCAAGGGCCGAGGTAGGGTTCCTTAAGGCAAAGATCTGCCGAGATGAGGGTGTTCTGATGTGACGCCGCCTGAAAATAAAGCAAACACATAAAAGCATATGTAGTGGTCAAAGGGAAAGCACGCCACTAAAAGAATTGATCCCATGAAATACACTATTCTATTTGTTTATGTATCAAATGACTGATAGGAAAGAGCCAGGCGTAGAGATAGTAGACTTGATCAATGTCATAGAGAATTCTTTTAACAGTTGTTCATGCCTTGTGTTTTACATCATTGATTAGGGGAGTATTTTCGTCTTTTCCTTTCCTAGTGTCTCCATCTTTCTCAACTTTTCCAGGAGACATATTTACATTATCCTCTAAAATGTTAGGGAAATTTTAAAAAAGTTATGACACATTGGAAGTTGTTGATTTTGTATATGGGAGGAGCACTAGATTGCAAGTGAATTAGTGATCATTAGAGTTTTAGTTTGGTAAAAGACGGTAGTTGGAGTTGATACCAGGATGTTTGTAACCCAGTTTTTACTTCATTATTTGGTGTAGTTTTCCAAATGCCAGAGCCGGTCATTTTTAATGTAATAACTTGTCTCATTTTAGAATATGTGTTCTTGGAGAGGGTGATGCAGGTAAGTAGAAAATAATTTAATGTAGTGACTTGTTTTTCTCCAATGGATCTCTTATAAACCCAACAGCCATATAGCATTCTTTTGTCCAAATGACCTGATGGCACTTTCTTAACTTTTCTTGCTGTGACTCTAGCAATCTAGGGTCACACCACCTTCTCTCTCCTAGTCATGCTTTCAGTTGTAAGAGTGATATTGTCAATAGTACAGTGAGCAATTGGCACACACTCTACTCTTTTCTTACATGTATATATATGTATATGTGTGTGTGTCTATATTTCTCAACTGCGAACTTTGGTAACATAATTGTTAAGGTGTGAACTATTTGCAGTGCACTTAACAACTGATGGCTACACATGATTGTGTAGTGACATCACGGTTAAAACCCTTCTTTGCAACATGTGGCCCCTTTCAGTTTTATTTTCAAGGAAAGGGTTCAATGACTTTTTTCTTTTGGAAGAAGAAAGACTTGCATTTCCATCTTAGAAAATCGAGAACTGGTTTCTTGCCTTTTTTCTTTTTTTGTCCTCAGCTCCTCGTCCTACTGGTTACTAATTCACATGTCCAGTCACTTCAGATTCATGGTGCTAACCCTTTGCCTTGTTCAAGGCTCTGACTTTAATTATTCCATAATCCCTTCTGTGAAGGAGGTTTCTCTCCACGCTCATCTAGCGAGGAAGGAACCGACCCTCCTTTATGTGAACTTGGAGACAGAGGCCAAGGTGAAGCCTCGGTGCCCCTCCACACCAGTGAGCTGCAGAAGGGCTGCAGAGTCCTGTGAATCTTTGGCTCCCCTCCTGGCTCCCTCCGGAGTTGGCATTGCCTGCACGGAGGAGCCCAGCTCCTTACAATCGAATTGGTGAAGTCTCCTGAAGCCGGCTGAAGGATAAGACTGGCCGGAAAGGACATCAGCAAGCAGTGTGCTCCAAAAGTGGGTGGCAGAAACACTCAGAAGAAGAAAACCTTTCCGTTTCTCTTGTTTTCTCTTTATCTTCTCTCCCTTCCTTTTCCTTTCCTTAGATGGTACAGAGCCTGTCCACCCCCCATGGTGGCTGTTTTTCTCCTCAGAGCCCCAGGACAGAGCTGTATCTCTTAGTTGTAGGTCAACCCATGGGGGTTCTTTGCCTGGAGTCCCACGGCAGTTTATTCACATCTCTTTCATTCAAATGATTTCAGTAGTGTAATTTATCTGTTTAGGCATATCTGTCTTCCTTGCAGACCCCCAACATTTCAAGACCTTTGGGCACATAGTAGATGCTTAAGTACTTGAGTGAATCCGTGAAGATCTTTTGTTGAATACGATCTAAATAAATACAATACCTACTCAGCACACGAATGCAGGCACTTGAGAGAGAGTTTGGTGTCTGCTGAAGCAGGCTGTGGACCAGCTTAGGGGCTCAGTGCCAAAGTGACCCAATAGATTTAGACAAAATGAACGAGATAATTAACTTCAATTTTGCAATTCATGGAGAACAGGAGCAGGATATCTAGGTGTGAATCGGGACTTGATCATTCTTGTTGCATCTTTGGAAAATCCAGTCCTTTTTCTTTCTATGGAAACGTGACTGGCCAAGAGAGTGAACGGAGGACTGGCTTTTAGAAAGGCAATTTTGTCACAGGAAGTCCTGGAGGAAAATATATGGAAGGAGAGCTGCTAGAAACATGGCAGAGACGTTTTGTGTAGAAACCCTAAAATGTGGGTTTACATGCTGTCTGAAAGAGTTGTAACCCAACTTTTCTCCACTACAGATTTGAGCAGCTTTTAAATATCTAGGTATACAAAAGGATTAGAAAGGAAAATAGATCCAACTGAAAGGAATTTCGGATGGAACAATGAAATGATGCTGAAGTAAGCCAGCGCACTGAAAAGAGTTTCAGAAAGACCTGCAGTCTCTAAAGGCAGTGGGCAATGTATCCATCAGGTTTCAAGTAGAAAGGGAAATGGGAACAATTGTCTGTCATCTCATGTCCAGGAGATGACAAGCAACAGTCTCTCAGAGAAGAAAAAGATTTCTTTCCAACCGGTCGAACCAGCCACCTGGGCCAGGCCCCTTTCAAGTGGACGAGTTCCAGAGGAGAGAGCCCCGGGGCCTGCCGCCAAGTTTCCTGGGGCGTGTGCTGGGCCCCCTCAGAGGACCAGGCAGCCTGGCAGCCTGTGTGCCAGAGCTGAGATCTGGCGGCCTCCCACACCCGGTTCCCTGTCCTGCCCCGTCCTCCCGAGGGAGGCCGATGGTCCTGGCAGTGGCGAGTGGGGTGGGGCTGGCTGTGAAGCTTTCCTGGGATGCCCCGGGAGAGGGCGCCGGGGGATGGGCTGCCCCTGGCCAGGTCTGAGGCACTGACCCAGCTCAGGGCTGTCGGGGGCGGAGAGAGAAGCCCCTCCGCCTCTTCCCTGAAGCTTCTTATGGCTGGCCAAATCCTTCACAAGACAGGTTCGCTGGAGAAAATAATACCCAGCTTCAGAACACGTGTACAGGGGAGAAACCCGCGAAACTGAGTCTCTCAACACAATGGCAGAGATTCTCCTCCTATCTCCAGCTGCAGACAAAGGAGGATGTTGGGGGTGCGGTTTGGGCATGTGAGACTGGAGAAGACAATTGTCATGGAGAGGGACATGTAGACGATTGGATTGTCTGAACCGGTTCCCCTGCAGTGGGGTCAGGCCCGGAAGGGACAGCACGGAGGTGACCATGAAGGGGCCTCTCCGTGGTGTGGCTGGCCCCGGGGGGCCGCGCCTGGGGATGGGGATGGAGGGGGGGAAGTGGGATGGCCTGTGAGTTGGCAGCAGTGGTGGATGCAGATACTCAGAGGTCAGGGATCTCTCACTCTTTCCCTGCCTGTCTGTCTGTCTGTCTCTCACTCTCTCTCTCTCTCTCTCTCTCTTTCTCTCTCGGGGACCTGAGGAGAAGAGGTGGGCGAGCCCTGCCCGCCTCGCCTACCTGCCTTCCTCTCCCCTGGCCCCTTCTTTCTCCGGCTGCTTTGAGTGCCCTGTGGGCTTGGGTTCAACCCCTGAGGCCAAGGGCGCATGCGCCACCCGCCACCGCCAGGGCCTAGGGCGGGCCTCGGGGGTCCTCAGTGAAGGCCCCGCCCACCCGCCAGGCCAGGCCAGTCCCAGCTGAAGAAGGAACGCCAACGCCCTGCTGGACTTGGCTTCAGCTGTTGTCTCCCTCCCATCCCCCACTTGCAATCAGCTGGCCGGCCGCTTCCCTTCTTTGGAAGCGGTGGTCTGGACCTGGTGGCCAAAGGCCGACTGGGGTGCCAGGTCAAGGCTCTGCCTCGGCCAGCTGCTTTTGCCCGGGCCTCATTTCTTCCTGGAAAGGCAAAACCACGGCCTCACCCCACGCCCGCACTTGTCGACTCCAGCCAGGTGGAGGAAAGGCTCTGTGGAATCCGAAGGGCCGAGACAGGCTTATGGCCAAGCAGTGAGTGAGGCCCCAGCAGGCCGCCGGCTTGGGGAGCCGCTGCCACACAGGCAGGCCCTTCCGGCGACGGGTCCCAGCATCATCTCTGGAGTCGGGAGGGCCTGGCCTTCCTAGTGCCCAGGCCACGGCTCTGAGGAGAAATCCGCGTTGGAGGGCACGCGTGAGGCCCTCGGCCTGAGGGCGCTGGTGCCACGCCGGGGGCGACTGGAAGGCTGGCTGGGCTCGCCTGCTTTGTCCAAAGGAGGCTGGCCAACCAGCCCAACCGGCCACCTGGGCCAGGCCCCTTTCAAGTGGACAAGATCCGGGGGAAAGGGCCCTGGGGCCTGCCGCCAAGTCCCCTGGGGCGTGTGCTGGGCCCCCTCAGAGGAGGGAGCCACCTGGCAACCTGTGTGCCAGACCTTAGATCTGGCGGCCTGCCACACCCGGCTCCCTGCCCTGCCCACGCCTGCCTCCATCCACTCCACGGAGGACGATGGTGTTGGCAGTGCGAGCGGAGATAGTCGTTAGAGACTTCACTTGGAGTTGTAGTCCAAGAGCATCACAGAGGAGCACTGAGCTTGGGCTCGGCCATTTATCCGCTTTGTAACCTGGCTGAGTTTTCTAGCCACTGTACCCAGTCTCTTCATCTAGCAAATGGTGCAAAGAACAACATTGACTACGTCGGGATGCTTTCAGGGTCATGTGAGTTAAGATATGTTCCAGCACAGAGTTTACATTCAGGGTGCAGTCCTTGGCTCAGTAGAAGTGTTCGCTGCTGTTCTTATGATTTTCATTATTTCACGTCCTTATCTTCCTCGTGAGTTCCCTGTCAAACCAACCACGATCCACGGTGTCAGCAGTTTGATTCCAGGTCCCTGCTTCAAGGCCTGCAGAGGGAACCTCGTGCTCATAACCTCCTGTTTTTCTCCCAGTCTCTGGAGGGATGCATTGACCTCTAGCTTGTCTGCACTGAGGCACGGAATGGGGTCCCACACCCAACCCCGCGTCTCCTCCTTTTCATATCTGATGCTTTGGGAAGACTGCTTACTGTTCACTCGGTGGACTATACTCCCTGACATGAGCAACGCACGGGAGAGAGGCGGTAGGAAACACTGATCCATGTAGGGCTCTGAGTTGACCATAACACAGAGTACAGTTGATCAAGGGCCGAGGTAGGGTTCCTTAAGGCAAAGATCTGCCGAGATGAGGGTGTTCTGATGTGACGCCGCCTGAAAATAAAGCAAACACATAAAAGCATATGTAGTGGTCAAAGGGAAAGCACGCCACTAAAAGAATTGATCCCATGAAATACACTATTCTATTTGTTTATGTATCAAATGACTGATAGGAAAGAGCCAGGCGTAGAGATAGTAGACTTGATCAATGTCATAGAGAATTCTTTTAACAGTTGTTCATGCCTTGTGTTTTACATCATTGATTAGGGGAGTATTTTCGTCTTTTCCTTTCCTAGTGTCTCCATCTTTCTCAACTTTTCCAGGAGACATATTTACATTATCCTCTAAAATGTTAGGGAAATTTTAAAAAAGTTATGACACATTGGAAGTTGTTGATTTTGTATATGGGAGGAGCACTAGATTGCAAGTGAATTAGTGATCATTAGAGTTTTAGTTTGGTAAAAGACGGTAGTTGGAGTTGATACCAGGATGTTTGTAACCCAGTTTTTACTTCATTATTTGGTGTAGTTTTCCAAATGCCAGAGCCGGTCATTTTTAATGTAATAACTTGTCTCATTTTAGAATATGTGTTCTTGGAGAGGGTGATGCAGGTAAGTAGAAAATAATTTAATGTAGTGACTTGTTTTTCTCCAATGGATCTCTTATAAACCCAACAGCCATATAGCATTCTTTTGTCCAAATGACCTGATGGCACTTTCTTAACTTTTCTTGCTGTGACTCTAGCAATCTAGGGTCACACCACCTTCTCTCTCCTAGTCATGCTTTCAGTTGTAAGAGTGATATTGTCAATAGTACAGTGAGCAATTGGCACACACTCTACTCTTTTCTTACATGTATATATATGTATATGTGTGTGTGTCTATATTTCTCAACTGCGAACTTTGGTAACATAATTGTTAAGGTGTGAACTATTTGCAGTGCACTTAACAACTGATGGCTACACATGATTGTGTAGTGACATCACGGTTAAAACCCTTCTTTGCAACATGTGGCCCCTTTCAGTTTTATTTTCAAGGAAAGGGTTCAATGACTTTTTTCTTTTGGAAGAAGAAAGACTTGCATTTCCATCTTAGAAAATCGAGAACTGGTTTCTTGCCTTTTTTCTTTTTTTGTCCTCAGCTCCTCGTCCTACTGGTTACTAATTCACATGTCCAGTCACTTCAGATTCATGGTGCTAACCCTTTGCCTTGTTCAAGGCTCTGACTTTAATTATTCCATAATCCCTTCTGTGAAGGAGGTTTCTCTCCACGCTCATCTAGCGAGGAAGGAACCGACCCTCCTTTATGTGAACTTGGAGACAGAGGCCAAGGTGAAGCCTCGGTGCCCCTCCACACCAGTGAGCTGCAGAAGGGCTGCAGAGTCCTGTGAATCTTTGGCTCCCCTCCTGGCTCCCTCCGGAGTTGGCATTGCCTGCACGGAGGAGCCCAGCTCCTTACAATCGAATTGGTGAAGTCTCCTGAAGCCGGCTGAAGGATAAGACTGGCCGGAAAGGACATCAGCAAGCAGTGTGCTCCAAAAGTGGGTGGCAGAAACACTCAGAAGAAGAAAACCTTTCCGTTTCTCTTGTTTTCTCTTTATCTTCTCTCCCTTCCTTTTCCTTTCCTTAGATGGTACAGAGCCTGTCCACCCCCCATGGTGGCTGTTTTTCTCCTCAGAGCCCCAGGACAGAGCTGTATCTCTTAGTTGTAGGTCAACCCATGGGGGTTCTTTGCCTGGAGTCCCACGGCAGTTTATTCACATCTCTTTCATTCAAATGATTTCAGTAGTGTAATTTATCTGTTTAGGCATATCTGTCTTCCTTGCAGACCCCCAACATTTCAAGACCTTTGGGCACATAGTAGATGCTTAAGTACTTGAGTGAATCCGTGAAGATCTTTTGTTGAATACGATCTAAATAAATACAATACCTACTCAGCACACGAATGCAGGCACTTGAGAGAGAGTTTGGTGTCTGCTGAAGCAGGCTGTGGACCAGCTTAGGGGCTCAGTGCCAAAGTGACCCAATAGATTTAGACAAAATGAACGAGATAATTAACTTCAATTTTGCAATTCATGGAGAACAGGAGCAGGATATCTAGGTGTGAATCGGGACTTGATCATTCTTGTTGCATCTTTGGAAAATCCAGTCCTTTTTCTTTCTATGGAAACGTGACTGGCCAAGAGAGTGAACGGAGGACTGGCTTTTAGAAAGGCAATTTTGTCACAGGAAGTCCTGGAGGAAAATATATGGAAGGAGAGCTGCTAGAAACATGGCAGAGACGTTTTGTGTAGAAACCCTAAAATGTGGGTTTACATGCTGTCTGAAAGAGTTGTAACCCAACTTTTCTCCACTACAGATTTGAGCAGCTTTTAAATATCTAGGTATACAAAAGGATTAGAAAGGAAAATAGATCCAACTGAAAGGAATTTCGGATGGAACAATGAAATGATGCTGAAGTAAGCCAGCGCACTGAAAAGAGTTTCAGAAAGACCTGCAGTCTCTAAAGGCAGTGGGCAATGTATCCATCAGGTTTCAAGTAGAAAGGGAAATGGGAACAATTGTCTGTCATCTCATGTCCAGGAGATGACAAGCAACAGTCTCTCAGAGAAGAAAAAGATTTCTTTCCAACCGGTCGAACCAGCCACCTGGGCCAGGCCCCTTTCAAGTGGACGAGTTCCAGAGGAGAGAGCCCCGGGGCCTGCCGCCAAGTTTCCTGGGGCGTGTGCTGGGCCCCCTCAGAGGACCAGGCAGCCTGGCAGCCTGTGTGCCAGAGCTGAGATCTGGCGGCCTCCCACACCCGGTTCCCTGTCCTGCCCCGTCCTCCCGAGGGAGGCCGATGGTCCTGGCAGTGGCGAGTGGGGTGGGGCTGGCTGTGAAGCTTTCCTGGGATGCCCCGGGAGAGGGCGCCGGGGGATGGGCTGCCCCTGGCCAGGTCTGAGGCACTGACCCAGCTCAGGGCTGTCGGGGGCGGAGAGAGAAGCCCCTCCGCCTCTTCCCTGAAGCTTCTTATGGCTGGCCAAATCCTTCACAAGACAGGTTCGCTGGAGAAAATAATACCCAGCTTCAGAACACGTGTACAGGGGAGAAACCCGCGAAACTGAGTCTCTCAACACAATGGCAGAGATTCTCCTCCTATCTCCAGCTGCAGACAAAGGAGGATGTTGGGGGTGCGGTTTGGGCATGTGAGACTGGAGAAGACAATTGTCATGGAGAGGGACATGTAGACGATTGGATTGTCTGAACCGGTTCCCCTGCAGTGGGGTCAGGCCCGGAAGGGACAGCACGGAGGTGACCATGAAGGGGCCTCTCCGTGGTGTGGCTGGCCCCGGGGGGCCGCGCCTGGGGATGGGGATGGAGGGGGGGAAGTGGGATGGCCTGTGAGTTGGCAGCAGTGGTGGATGCAGATACTCAGAGGTCAGGGATCTCTCACTCTTTCCCTGCCTGTCTGTCTGTCTGTCTCTCACTCTCTCTCTCTCTCTCTCTCTCTTTCTCTCTCGGGGACCTGAGGAGAAGAGGTGGGCGAGCCCTGCCCGCCTCGCCTACCTGCCTTCCTCTCCCCTGGCCCCTTCTTTCTCCGGCTGCTTTGAGTGCCCTGTGGGCTTGGGTTCAACCCCTGAGGCCAAGGGCGCATGCGCCACCCGCCACCGCCAGGGCCTAGGGCGGGCCTCGGGGGTCCTCAGTGAAGGCCCCGCCCACCCGCCAGGCCAGGCCAGTCCCAGCTGAAGAAGGAACGCCAACGCCCTGCTGGACTTGGCTTCAGCTGTTGTCTCCCTCCCATCCCCCACTTGCAATCAGCTGGCCGGCCGCTTCCCTTCTTTGGAAGCGGTGGTCTGGACCTGGTGGCCAAAGGCCGACTGGGGTGCCAGGTCAAGGCTCTGCCTCGGCCAGCTGCTTTTGCCCGGGCCTCATTTCTTCCTGGAAAGGCAAAACCACGGCCTCACCCCACGCCCGCACTTGTCGACTCCAGCCAGGTGGAGGAAAGGCTCTGTGGAATCCGAAGGGCCGAGACAGGCTTATGGCCAAGCAGTGAGTGAGGCCCCAGCAGGCCGCCGGCTTGGGGAGCCGCTGCCACACGGGCAGGCCCTTCCGGCGACGGGTCCCAGCATCATCTCTGGAGTCGGGAGGGCCTGGCCTTCCTAGTGCCCAGGCCACGGCTCTGAGGAGAAATCCGCGTTGGAGGGCACGCGTGAGGCCCTCGGCCTGAGGGCGCTGGTGCCACGCCGGGGGCGACTGGAAGGCTGGCTGGGCTCGCCTGCTTTGTCCAAAGGAGGCTGGCCAACCAGCCCAACCGGCCACCTGGGCCAGGCCCCTTTCAAGTGGACAAGATCCGGGGGAAAGGGCCCTGGGGCCTGCCGCCAAGTCCCCTGGGGCGTGTGCTGGGCCCCCTCAGAGGAGGGAGCCACCTGGCAACCTGTGTGCCAGACCTTAGATCTGGCGGCCTGCCACACCCGGCTCCCTGCCCTGCCCACGCCTGCCTCCATCCACTCCACGGAGGACGATGGTGTTGGCAGTGCGAGCGGAGATAGTCGTTAGAGACTTCACTTGGAGTTGTAGTCCAAGAGCATCACAGAGGAGCACTGAGCTTGGGCTCGGCCATTTATCCGCTTTGTAACCTGGCTGAGTTTTCTAGCCACTGTACCCAGTCTCTTCATCTAGCAAATGGTGCAAAGAACAACATTGACTACGTCGGGATGCTTTCAGGGTCATGTGAGTTAAGATATGTTCCAGCACAGAGTTTACATTCAGGGTGCAGTCCTTGGCTCAGTAGAAGTGTTCGCTGCTGTTCTTATGATTTTCATTATTTCACGTCCTTATCTTCCTCGTGAGTTCCCTGTCAAACCAACCACGATCCACGGTGTCAGCAGTTTGATTCCAGGTCCCTGCTTCAAGGCCTGCAGAGGGAACCTCGTGCTCATAACCTCCTGTTTTTCTCCCAGTCTCTGGAGGGATGCATTGACCTCTAGCTTGTCTGCACTGAGGCACGGAATGGGGTCCCACACCCAACCCCGCGTCTCCTCCTTTTCATATCTGATGCTTTGGGAAGACTGCTTACTGTTCACTCGGTGGACTATACTCCCTGACATGAGCAACGCACGGGAGAGAGGCGGTAGGAAACACTGATCCATGTAGGGCTCTGAGTTGACCATAACACAGAGTACAGTTGATCAAGGGCCGAGGTAGGGTTCCTTAAGGCAAAGATCTGCCGAGATGAGGGTGTTCTGATGTGACGCCGCCTGAAAATAAAGCAAACACATAAAAGCATATGTAGTGGTCAAAGGGAAAGCACGCCACTAAAAGAATTGATCCCATGAAATACACTATTCTATTTGTTTATGTATCAAATGACTGATAGGAAAGAGCCAGGCGTAGAGATAGTAGACTTGATCAATGTCATAGAGAATTCTTTTAACAGTTGTTCATGCCTTGTGTTTTACATCATTGATTAGGGGAGTATTTTCGTCTTTTCCTTTCCTAGTGTCTCCATCTTTCTCAACTTTTCCAGGAGACATATTTACATTATCCTCTAAAATGTTAGGGAAATTTTAAAAAAGTTATGACACATTGGAAGTTGTTGATTTTGTATATGGGAGGAGCACTAGATTGCAAGTGAATTAGTGATCATTAGAGTTTTAGTTTGGTAAAAGACGGTAGTTGGAGTTGATACCAGGATGTTTGTAACCCAGTTTTTACTTCATTATTTGGTGTAGTTTTCCAAATGCCAGAGCCGGTCATTTTTAATGTAATAACTTGTCTCATTTTAGAATATGTGTTCTTGGAGAGGGTGATGCAGGTAAGTAGAAAATAATTTAATGTAGTGACTTGTTTTTCTCCAATGGATCTCTTATAAACCCAACAGCCATATAGCATTCTTTTGTCCAAATGACCTGATGGCACTTTCTTAACTTTTCTTGCTGTGACTCTAGCAATCTAGGGTCACACCACCTTCTCTCTCCTAGTCATGCTTTCAGTTGTAAGAGTGATATTGTCAATAGTACAGTGAGCAATTGGCACACACTCTACTCTTTTCTTACATGTATATATATGTATATGTGTGTGTGTCTATATTTCTCAACTGCGAACTTTGGTAACATAATTGTTAAGGTGTGAACTATTTGCAGTGCACTTAACAACTGATGGCTACACATGATTGTGTAGTGACATCACGGTTAAAACCCTTCTTTGCAACATGTGGCCCCTTTCAGTTTTATTTTCAAGGAAAGGGTTCAATGACTTTTTTCTTTTGGAAGAAGAAAGACTTGCATTTCCATCTTAGAAAATCGAGAACTGGTTTCTTGCCTTTTTTCTTTTTTTGTCCTCAGCTCCTCGTCCTACTGGTTACTAATTCACATGTCCAGTCACTTCAGATTCATGGTGCTAACCCTTTGCCTTGTTCAAGGCTCTGACTTTAATTATTCCATAATCCCTTCTGTGAAGGAGGTTTCTCTCCACGCTCATCTAGCGAGGAAGGAACCGACCCTCCTTTATGTGAACTTGGAGACAGAGGCCAAGGTGAAGCCTCGGTGCCCCTCCACACCAGTGAGCTGCAGAAGGGCTGCAGAGTCCTGTGAATCTTTGGCTCCCCTCCTGGCTCCCTCCGGAGTTGGCATTGCCTGCACGGAGGAGCCCAGCTCCTTACAATCGAATTGGTGAAGTCTCCTGAAGCCGGCTGAAGGATAAGACTGGCCGGAAAGGACATCAGCAAGCAGTGTGCTCCAAAAGTGGGTGGCAGAAACACTCAGAAGAAGAAAACCTTTCCGTTTCTCTTGTTTTCTCTTTATCTTCTCTCCCTTCCTTTTCCTTTCCTTAGATGGTACAGAGCCTGTCCACCCCCCATGGTGGCTGTTTTTCTCCTCAGAGCCCCAGGACAGAGCTGTATCTCTTAGTTGTAGGTCAACCCATGGGGGTTCTTTGCCTGGAGTCCCACGGCAGTTTATTCACATCTCTTTCATTCAAATGATTTCAGTAGTGTAATTTATCTGTTTAGGCATATCTGTCTTCCTTGCAGACCCCCAACATTTCAAGACCTTTGGGCACATAGTAGATGCTTAAGTACTTGAGTGAATCCGTGAAGATCTTTTGTTGAATACGATCTAAATAAATACAATACCTACTCAGCACACGAAAGCAGGCACTTGAGAGAGAGTTTGGTGTCTGCTGAAGCAGGCTGTGGACCAGCTTAGGGGCTCAGTGCCAAAGTGACCCAATAGATTTAGACAAAATGAACGAGATAATTAACTTCAATTTTGCAATTCATGGAGAACAGGAGCAGGATATCTAGGTGTGAATCGGGACTTGATCATTCTTGTTGCATCTTTGGAAAATCCAGTCCTTTTTCTTTCTATGGAAACGTGACTGGCCAAGAGAGTGAACGGAGGACTGGCTTTTAGAAAGGCAATTTTGTCACAGGAAGTCCTGGAGGAAAATATATGGAAGGAGAGCTGCTAGAAACATGGCAGAGACGTTTTGTGTAGAAACCCTAAAATGTGGGTTTACATGCTGTCTGAAAGAGTTGTAACCCAACTTTTCTCCACTACAGATTTGAGCAGCTTTTAAATATCTAGGTATACAAAAGGATTAGAAAGGAAAATAGATCCAACTGAAAGGAATTTCGGATGGAACAATGAAATGATGCTGAAGTAAGCCAGCGCACTGAAAAGAGTTTCAGAAAGACCTGCAGTCTCTAAAGGCAGTGGGCAATGTATCCATCAGGTTTCAAGTAGAAAGGGAAATGGGAACAATTGTCTGTCATCTCATGTCCAGGAGATGACAAGCAACAGTCTCTCAGAGAAGAAAAAGATTTCTTTCCAACCGGTCGAACCAGCCACCTGGACCAGGCCCCTTTCAAGTGGACGAGTTCCAGAGGAGAGAGCCCCGGGGCCTGCCGCCAAGTTTCCTGGGGCGTGTGCTGGGCCCCCTCAGAGGACCAGGCAGCCTGGCAGCCTGTGTGCCAGAGCTGAGATCTGGCGGCCTCCCACACCCGGTTCCCTGTCCTGCCCCGTCCTCCCGAGGGAGGCCGATGGTCCTGGCAGTGGCGAGTGGGGTGGGGCTGGCTGTGAAGCTTTCCTGGGATGCCCCGGGAGAGGGCGCCGGGGGATGGGCTGCCCCTGGCCAGGTCTGAGGCACTGACCCAGCTCAGGGCTGTCGGGGGCGGAGAGAGAAGCCCCTCCGCCTCTTCCCTGAAGCTTCTTATGGCTGGCCAAATCCTTCACAAGACAGGTTCGCTGGAGAAAATAATACCCAGCTTCAGAACACGTGTACAGGGGAGAAACCCGCGAAACTGAGTCTCTCAACACAATGGCAGAGATTCTCCTCCTATCTCCAGCTGCAGACAAAGGAGGATGTTGGGGGTGCGGTTTGGGCATGTGAGACTGGAGAAGACAATTGTCATGGAGAGGGACATGTAGACGATTGGATTGTCTGAACCGGTTCCCCTGCAGTGGGGTCAGGCCCGGAAGGGACAGCACGGAGGTGACCATGAAGGGGCCTCTCCGTGGTGTGGCTGGCCCCGGGGGGCCGCGCCTGGGGATGGGGATGGAGGGGGGGAAGTGGGATGGCCTGTGAGTTGGCAGCAGTGGTGGATGCAGATACTCAGAGGTCAGGGATCTCTCACTCTTTCCCTGCCTGTCTGTCTGTCTGTCTCTCACTCTCTCTCTCTCTCTCTCTCTCTTTCTCTCTCGGGGACCTGAGGAGAAGAGGTGGGCGAGCCCTGCCCGCCTCGCCTACCTGCCTTCCTCTCCCCTGGCCCCTTCTTTCTCCGGCTGCTTTGAGTGCCCTGTGGGCTTGGGTTCAACCCCTGAGGCCAAGGGCGCATGCGCCACCCGCCACCGCCAGGGCCTAGGGCGGGCCTCGGGGGTCCTCAGTGAAGGCCCCGCCCACCCGCCAGGCCAGGCCAGTCCCAGCTGAAGAAGGAACGCCAACGCCCTGCTGGACTTGGCTTCAGCTGTTGTCTCCCTCCCATCCCCCACTTGCAATCAGCTGGCCGGCCGCTTCCCTTCTTTGGAAGCGGTGGTCTGGACCTGGTGGCCAAAGGCCGACTGGGGTGCCAGGTCAAGGCTCTGCCTCGGCCAGCTGCTTTTGCCCGGGCCTCATTTCTTCCTGGAAAGGCAAAACCACGGCCTCACCCCACGCCCGCACTTGTCGACTCCAGCCAGGTGGAGGAAAGGCTCTGTGGAATCCGAAGGGCCGAGACAGGCTTATGGCCAAGCAGTGAGTGAGGCCCCAGCAGGCCGCCGGCTTGGGGAGCCGCTGCCACACGGGCAGGCCCTTCCGGCGACGGGTCCCAGCATCATCTCTGGAGTCGGGAGGGCCTGGCCTTCCTAGTGCCCAGGCCACGGCTCTGAGGAGAAATCCGCGTTGGAGGGCACGCGTGAGGCCCTCGGCCTGAGGGCGCTGGTGCCACGCCGGGGGCGACTGGAAGGCTGGCTGGGCTCGCCTGCTTTGTCCAAAGGAGGCTGGCCAACCAGCCCAACCGGCCACCTGGGCCAGGCCCCTTTCAAGTGGACAAGATCCGGGGGAAAGGGCCCTGGGGCCTGCCGCCAAGTCCCCTGGGGCGTGTGCTGGGCCCCCTCAGAGGAGGGAGCCACCTGGCAACCTGTGTGCCAGACCTTAGATCTGGCGGCCTGCCACACCCGGCTCCCTGCCCTGCCCACGCCTGCCTCCATCCACTCCACGGAGGACGATGGTGTTGGCAGTGCGAGCGGAGATAGTCGTTAGAGACTTCACTTGGAGTTGTAGTCCAAGAGCATCACAGAGGAGCACTGAGCTTGGGCTCGGCCATTTATCCGCTTTGTAACCTGGCTGAGTTTTCTAGCCACTGTACCCAGTCTCTTCATCTAGCAAATGGTGCAAAGAACAACATTGACTACGTCGGGATGCTTTCAGGGTCATGTGAGTTAAGATATGTTCCAGCACAGAGTTTACATTCAGGGTGCAGTCCTTGGCTCAGTAGAAGTGTTCGCTGCTGTTCTTATGATTTTCATTATTTCACGTCCTTATCTTCCTCGTGAGTTCCCTGTCAAACCAACCACGATCCACGGTGTCAGCAGTTTGATTCCAGGTCCCTGCTTCAAGGCCTGCAGAGGGAACCTCGTGCTCATAACCTCCTGTTTTTCTCCCAGTCTCTGGAGGGATGCATTGACCTCTAGCTTGTCTGCACTGAGGCACGGAATGGGGTCCCACACCCAACCCCGCGTCTCCTCCTTTTCATATCTGATGCTTTGGGAAGACTGCTTACTGTTCACTCGGTGGACTATACTCCCTGACATGAGCAACGCACGGGAGAGAGGCGGTAGGAAACACTGATCCATGTAGGGCTCTGAGTTGACCATAACACAGAGTACAGTTGATCAAGGGCCGAGGTAGGGTTCCTTAAGGCAAAGATCTGCCGAGATGAGGGTGTTCTGATGTGACGCCGCCTGAAAATAAAGCAAACACATAAAAGCATATGTAGTGGTCAAAGGGAAAGCACGCCACTAAAAGAATTGATCCCATGAAATACACTATTCTATTTGTTTATGTATCAAATGACTGATAGGAAAGAGCCAGGCGTAGAGATAGTAGACTTGATCAATGTCATAGAGAATTCTTTTCACAGTTGTTCATGCCTTGTGTTTTACATCATTGATTAGGGGAGTATTTTCGTCTTTTCCTTTCCTAGTGTCTCCATCTTTCTCAACTTTTCCAGGAGACATATTTACATTATCCTCTAAAATGTTAGGGAAATTTTAAAAAAGTTATGACACATTGGAAGTTGTTGATTTTGTATATGGGAGGAGCACTAGATTGCAAGTGAATTAGTGATCATTAGAGTTTTAGTTTGGTAAAAGACGGTAGTTGGAGTTGATACCAGGATGTTTGTAACCCAGTTTTTACTTCATTATTTGGTGTAGTTTTCCAAATGCCAGAGCCGGTCATTTTTAATGTAATAACTTGTCTCATTTTAGAATATGTGTTCTTGGAGAGGGTGATGCAGGTAAGTAGAAAATAATTTAATGTAGTGACTTGTTTTTCTCCAATGGATCTCTTATAAACCCAACAGCCATATAGCATTCTTTTGTCCAAATGACCTGATGGCACTTTCTTAACTTTTCTTGCTGTGACTCTAGCAATCTAGGGTCACACCACCTTCTCTCTCCTAGTCATGCTTTCAGTTGTAAGAGTGATATTGTCAATAGTACAGTGAGCAATTGGCACACACTCTACTCTTTTCTTACATGTATATATATGTATATGTGTGTGTGTCTATATTTCTCAACTGCGAACTTTGGTAACATAATTGTTAAGGTGTGAACTATTTGCAGTGCACTTAACAACTGATGGCTACACATGATTGTGTAGTGACATCACGGTTAAAACCCTTCTTTGCAACATGTGGCCCCTTTCAGTTTTATTTTCAAGGAAAGGGTTCAATGACTTTTTTCTTTTGGAAGAAGAAAGACTTGCATTTCCATCTTAGAAAATCGAGAACTGGTTTCTTGCCTTTTTTCTTTTTTTGTCCTCAGCTCCTCGTCCTACTGGTTACTAATTCACATGTCCAGTCACTTCAGATTCATGGTGCTAACCCTTTGCCTTGTTCAAGGCTCTGACTTTAATTATTCCATAATCCCTTCTGTGAAGGAGGTTTCTCTCCACGCTCATCTAGCGAGGAAGGAACCGACCCTCCTTTATGTGAACTTGGAGACAGAGGCCAAGGTGAAGCCTCGGTGCCCCTCCACACCAGTGAGCTGCAGAAGGGCTGCAGAGTCCTGTGAATCTTTGGCTCCCCTCCTGGCTCCCTCCGGAGTTGGCATTGCCTGCACGGAGGAGCCCAGCTCCTTACAATCGAATTGGTGAAGTCTCCTGAAGCCGGCTGAAGGATAAGACTGGCCGGAAAGGACATCAGCAAGCAGTGTGCTCCAAAAGTGGGTGGCAGAAACACTCAGAAGAAGAAAACCTTTCCGTTTCTCTTGTTTTCTCTTTATCTTCTCTCCCTTCCTTTTCCTTTCCTTAGATGGTACAGAGCCTGTCCACCCCCCATGGTGGCTGTTTTTCTCCTCAGAGCCCCAGGACAGAGCTGTATCTCTTAGTTGTAGGTCAACCCATGGGGGTTCTTTGCCTGGAGTCCCACGGCAGTTTATTCACATCTCTTTCATTCAAATGATTTCAGTAGTGTAATTTATCTGTTTAGGCATATCTGTCTTCCTTGCAGACCCCCAACATTTCAAGACCTTTGGGCACATAGTAGATGCTTAAGTACTTGAGTGAATCCGTGAAGATCTTTTGTTGAATACGATCTAAATAAATACAATACCTACTCAGCACACGAAAGCAGGCACTTGAGAGAGAGTTTGGTGTCTGCTGAAGCAGGCTGTGGACCAGCTTAGGGGCTCAGTGCCAAAGTGACCCAATAGATTTAGACAAAATGAACGAGATAATTAACTTCAATTTTGCAATTCATGGAGAACAGGAGCAGGATATCTAGGTGTGAATCGGGACTTGATCATTCTTGTTGCATCTTTGGAAAATCCAGTCCTTTTTCTTTCTATGGAAACGTGACTGGCCAAGAGAGTGAACGGAGGACTGGCTTTTAGAAAGGCAATTTTGTCACAGGAAGTCCTGGAGGAAAATATATGGAAGGAGAGCTGCTAGAAACATGGCAGAGACGTTTTGTGTAGAAACCCTAAAATGTGGGTTTACATGCTGTCTGAAAGAGTTGTAACCCAACTTTTCTCCACTACAGATTTGAGCAGCTTTTAAATATCTAGGTATACAAAAGGATTAGAAAGGAAAATAGATCCAACTGAAAGGAATTTCGGATGGAACAATGAAATGATGCTGAAGTAAGCCAGCGCACTGAAAAGAGTTTCAGAAAGACCTGCAGTCTCTAAAGGCAGTGGGCAATGTATCCATCAGGTTTCAAGTAGAAAGGGAAATGGGAACAATTGTCTGTCATCTCATGTCCAGGAGATGACAAGCAACAGTCTCTCAGAGAAGAAAAAGATTTCTTTCCAACCGGTCGAACCAGCCACCTGGGCCAGGCCCCTTTCAAGTGGACGAGTTCCAGAGGAGAGAGCCCCGGGGCCTGCCGCCAAGTTTCCTGGGGCGTGTGCTGGGCCCCCTCAGAGGACCAGGCAGCCTGGCAGCCTGTGTGCCAGAGCTGAGATCTGGCGGCCTCCCACACCCGGTTCCCTGTCCTGCCCCGTCCTCCCGAGGGAGGCCGATGGTCCTGGCAGTGGCGAGTGGGGTGGGGCTGGCTGTGAAGCTTTCCTGGGATGCCCCGGGAGAGGGCGCCGGGGGATGGGCTGCCCCTGGCCAGGTCTGAGGCACTGACCCAGCTCAGGGCTGTCGGGGGCGGAGAGAGAAGCCCCTCCGCCTCTTCCCTGAAGCTTCTTATGGCTGGCCAAATCCTTCACAAGACAGGTTCGCTGGAGAAAATAATACCCAGCTTCAGAACACGTGTACAGGGGAGAAACCCGCGAAACTGAGTCTCTCAACACAATGGCAGAGATTCTCCTCCTATCTCCAGCTGCAGACAAAGGAGGATGTTGGGGGTGCGGTTTGGGCATGTGAGACTGGAGAAGACAATTGTCATGGAGAGGGACATGTAGACGATTGGATTGTCTGAACCGGTTCCCCTGCAGTGGGGTCAGGCCCGGAAGGGACAGCACGGAGGTGACCATGAAGGGGCCTCTCCGTGGTGTGGCTGGCCCCGGGGGGCCGCGCCTGGGGATGGGGATGGAGGGGGGGAAGTGGGATGGCCTGTGAGTTGGCAGCAGTGGTGGATGCAGATACTCAGAGGTCAGGGATCTCTCACTCTTTCCCTGCCTGTCTGTCTGTCTGTCTCTCACTCTCTCTCTCTCTCTCTCTCTCTTTCTCTCTCGGGGACCTGAGGAGAAGAGGTGGGCGAGCCCTGCCCGCCTCGCCTACCTGCCTTCCTCTCCCCTGGCCCCTTCTTTCTCCGGCTGCTTTGAGTGCCCTGTGGGCTTGGGTTCAACCCCTGAGGCCAAGGGCGCATGCGCCACCCGCCACCGCCAGGGCCTAGGGCGGGCCTCGGGGGTCCTCAGTGAAGGCCCCGCCCACCCGCCAGGCCAGGCCAGTCCCAGCTGAAGAAGGAACGCCAACGCCCTGCTGGACTTGGCTTCAGCTGTTGTCTCCCTCCCATCCCCCACTTGCAATCAGCTGGCCGGCCGCTTCCCTTCTTTGGAAGCGGTGGTCTGGACCTGGTGGCCAAAGGCCGACTGGGGTGCCAGGTCAAGGCTCTGCCTCGGCCAGCTGCTTTTGCCCGGGCCTCATTTCTTCCTGGAAAGGCAAAACCACGGCCTCACCCCACGCCCGCACTTGTCGACTCCAGCCAGGTGGAGGAAAGGCTCTGTGGAATCCGAAGGGCCGAGACAGGCTTATGGCCAAGCAGTGAGTGAGGCCCCAGCAGGCCGCCGGCTTGGGGAGCCGCTGCCACACGGGCAGGCCCTTCCGGCGACGGGTCCCAGCATCATCTCTGGAGTCGGGAGGGCCTGGCCTTCCTAGTGCCCAGGCCACGGCTCTGAGGAGAAATCCGCGTTGGAGGGCACGCGTGAGGCCCTCGGCCTGAGGGCGCTGGTGCCACGCCGGGGGCGACTGGAAGGCTGGCTGGGCTCGCCTGCTTTGTCCAAAGGAGGCTGGCCAACCAGCCCAACCGGCCACCTGGGCCAGGCCCCTTTCAAGTGGACAAGATCCGGGGGAAAGGGCCCTGGGGCCTGCCGCCAAGTCCCCTGGGGCGTGTGCTGGGCCCCCTCAGAGGAGGGAGCCACCTGGCAACCTGTGTGCCAGACCTTAGATCTGGCGGCCTGCCACACCCGGCTCCCTGCCCTGCCCACGCCTGCCTCCATCCACTCCACGGAGGACGATGGTGTTGGCAGTGCGAGCGGAGATAGTCGTTAGAGACTTCACTTGGAGTTGTAGTCCAAGAGCATCACAGAGGAGCACTGAGCTTGGGCTCGGCCATTTATCCGCTTTGTAACCTGGCTGAGTTTTCTAGCCACTGTACCCAGTCTCTTCATCTAGCAAATGGTGCAAAGAACAACATTGACTACGTCGGGATGCTTTCAGGGTCATGTGAGTTAAGATATGTTCCAGCACAGAGTTTACATTCAGGGTGCAGTCCTTGGCTCAGTAGAAGTGTTCGCTGCTGTTCTTATGATTTTCATTATTTCACGTCCTTATCTTCCTCGTGAGTTCCCTGTCAAACCAACCACGATCCACGGTGTCAGCAGTTTGATTCCAGGTCCCTGCTTCAAGGCCTGCAGAGGGAACCTCGTGCTCATAACCTCCTGTTTTTCTCCCAGTCTCTGGAGGGATGCATTGACCTCTAGCTTGTCTGCACTGAGGCACGGAATGGGGTCCCACACCCAACCCCGCGTCTCCTCCTTTTCATATCTGATGCTTTGGGAAGACTGCTTACTGTTCACTCGGTGGACTATACTCCCTGACATGAGCAACGCACGGGAGAGAGGCGGTAGGAAACACTGATCCATGTAGGGCTCTGAGTTGACCATAACACAGAGTACAGTTGATCAAGGGCCGAGGTAGGGTTCCTTAAGGCAAAGATCTGCCGAGATGAGGGTGTTCTGATGTGACGCCGCCTGAAAATAAAGCAAACACATAAAAGCATATGTAGTGGTCAAAGGGAAAGCACGCCACTAAAAGAATTGATCCCATGAAATACACTATTCTATTTGTTTATGTATCAAATGACTGATAGGAAAGAGCCAGGCGTAGAGATAGTAGACTTGATCAATGTCATAGAGAATTCTTTTCACAGTTGTTCATGCCTTGTGTTTTACATCATTGATTAGGGGAGTATTTTCGTCTTTTCCTTTCCTAGTGTCTCCATCTTTCTCAACTTTTCCAGGAGACATATTTACATTATCCTCTAAAATGTTAGGGAAATTTTAAAAAAGTTATGACACATTGGAAGTTGTTGATTTTGTATATGGGAGGAGCACTAGATTGCAAGTGAATTAGTGATCATTAGAGTTTTAGTTTGGTAAAAGACGGTAGTTGGAGTTGATACCAGGATGTTTGTAACCCAGTTTTTACTTCATTATTTGGTGTAGTTTTCCAAATGCCAGAGCCGGTCATTTTTAATGTAATAACTTGTCTCATTTTAGAATATGTGTTCTTGGAGAGGGTGATGCAGGTAAGTAGAAAATAATTTAATGTAGTGACTTGTTTTTCTCCAATGGATCTCTTATAAACCCAACAGCCATATAGCATTCTTTTGTCCAAATGACCTGATGGCACTTTCTTAACTTTTCTTGCTGTGACTCTAGCAATCTAGGGTCACACCACCTTCTCTCTCCTAGTCATGCTTTCAGTTGTAAGAGTGATATTGTCAATAGTACAGTGAGCAATTGGCACACACTCTACTCTTTTCTTACATGTATATATATGTATATGTGTGTGTGTCTATATTTCTCAACTGCGAACTTTGGTAACATAATTGTTAAGGTGTGAACTATTTGCAGTGCACTTAACAACTGATGGCTACACATGATTGTGTAGTGACATCACGGTTAAAACCCTTCTTTGCAACATGTGGCCCCTTTCAGTTTTATTTTCAAGGAAAGGGTTCAATGACTTTTTTCTTTTGGAAGAAGAAAGACTTGCATTTCCATCTTAGAAAATCGAGAACTGGTTTCTTGCCTTTTTTCTTTTTTTGTCCTCAGCTCCTCGTCCTACTGGTTACTAATTCACATGTCCAGTCACTTCAGATTCATGGTGCTAACCCTTTGCCTTGTTCAAGGCTCTGACTTTAATTATTCCATAATCCCTTCTGTGAAGGAGGTTTCTCTCCACGCTCATCTAGCGAGGAAGGAACCGACCCTCCTTTATGTGAACTTGGAGACAGAGGCCAAGGTGAAGCCTCGGTGCCCCTCCACACCAGTGAGCTGCAGAAGGGCTTGCAGAGTCCTGTGAATCTTTGGCTCCCCTCCTGGCTCCCTCCGGAGTTGGCATTGCCTGCACGGAGGAGCCCAGCTCCTTACAATCGAATTGGTGAAGTCTCCTGAAGCCGGCTGAAGGATAAGACTGGCCGGAAAGGACATCAGCAAGCAGTGTGCTCCAAAAGTGGGTGGCAGAAACACTCAGAAGAAGAAAACCTTTCCGTTTCTCTTGTTTTCTCTTTATCTTCTCTCCCTTCCTTTTCCTTTCCTTAGATGGTACAGAGCCTGTCCACCCCCCATGGTGGCTGTTTTTCTCCTCAGAGCCCCAGGACAGAGCTGTATCTCTTAGTTGTAGGTCAACCCATGGGGGTTCTTTGCCTGGAGTCCCACGGCAGTTTATTCACATCTCTTTCATTCAAATGATTTCAGTAGTGTAATTTATCTGTTTAGGCATATCTGTCTTCCTTGCAGACCCCCAACATTTCAAGACCTTTGGGCACATAGTAGATGCTTAAGTACTTGAGTGAATCCGTGAAGATCTTTTGTTGAATACGATCTAAATAAATACAATACCTACTCAGCACACGAATGCAGGCACTTGAGAGAGAGTTTGGTGTCTGCTGAAGCAGGCTGTGGACCAGCTTAGGGGCTCAGTGCCAAAGTGACCCAATAGATTTAGACAAAATGAACGAGATAATTAACTTCAATTTTGCAATTCATGGAGAACAGGAGCAGGATATCTAGGTGTGAATCGGGACTTGATCATTCTTGTTGCATCTTTGGAAAATCCAGTCCTTTTTCTTTCTATGGAAACGTGACTGGCCAAGAGAGTGAACGGAGGACTGGCTTTTAGAAAGGCAATTTTGTCACAGGAAGTCCTGGAGGAAAATATATGGAAGGAGAGCTGCTAGAAACATGGCAGAGACGTTTTGTGTAGAAACCCTAAAATGTGGGTTTACATGCTGTCTGAAAGAGTTGTAACCCAACTTTTCTCCACTACAGATTTGAGCAGCTTTTAAATATCTAGGTATACAAAAGGATTAGAAAGGAAAATAGATCCAACTGAAAGGAATTTCGGATGGAACAATGAAATGATGCTGAAGTAAGCCAGCGCACTGAAAAGAGTTTCAGAAAGACCTGCAGTCTCTAAAGGCAGTGGGCAATGTATCCATCAGGTTTCAAGTAGAAAGGGAAATGGGAACAATTGTCTGTCATCTCATGTCCAGGAGATGACAAGCAACAGTCTCTCAGAGAAGAAAAAGATTTCTTTCCAACCGGTCGAACCAGCCACCTGGGCCAGGCCCCTTTCAAGTGGACGAGTTCCAGAGGAGAGAGCCCCGGGGCCTGCCGCCAAGTTTCCTGGGGCGTGTGCTGGGCCCCCTCAGAGGACCAGGCAGCCTGGCAGCCTGTGTGCCAGAGCTGAGATCTGGCGGCCTCCCACACCCGGTTCCCTGTCCTGCCCCGTCCTCCCGAGGGAGGCCGATGGTCCTGGCAGTGGCGAGTGGGGTGGGGCTGGCTGTGAAGCTTTCCTGGGATGCCCCGGGAGAGGGCGCCGGGGGATGGGCTGCCCCTGGCCAGGTCTGAGGCACTGACCCAGCTCAGGGCTGTCGGGGGCGGAGAGAGAAGCCCCTCCGCCTCTTCCCTGAAGCTTCTTATGGCTGGCCAAATCCTTCACAAGACAGGTTCGCTGGAGAAAATAATACCCAGCTTCAGAACACGTGTACAGGGGAGAAACCCGCGAAACTGAGTCTCTCAACACAATGGCAGAGATTCTCCTCCTATCTCCAGCTGCAGACAAAGGAGGATGTTGGGGGTGCGGTTTGGGCATGTGAGACTGGAGAAGACAATTGTCATGGAGAGGGACATGTAGACGATTGGATTGTCTGAACCGGTTCCCCTGCAGTGGGGTCAGGCCCGGAAGGGACAGCACGGAGGTGACCATGAAGGGGCCTCTCCGTGGTGTGGCTGGCCCCGGGGGGCCGCGCCTGGGGATGGGGATGGAGGGGGGGAAGTGGGATGGCCTGTGAGTTGGCAGCAGTGGTGGATGCAGATACTCAGAGGTCAGGGATCTCTCACTCTTTCCCTGCCTGTCTGTCTGTCTGTCTCTCACTCTCTCTCTCTCTCTCTCTCTCTTTCTCTCTCGGGGACCTGAGGAGAAGAGGTGGGCGAGCCCTGCCCGCCTCGCCTACCTGCCTTCCTCTCCCCTGGCCCCTTCTTTCTCCGGCTGCTTTGAGTGCCCTGTGGGCTTGGGTTCAACCCCTGAGGCCAAGGGCGCATGCGCCACCCGCCACCGCCAGGGCCTAGGGCGGGCCTCGGGGGTCCTCAGTGAAGGCCCCGCCCACCCGCCAGGCCAGGCCAGTCCCAGCTGAAGAAGGAACGCCAACGCCCTGCTGGACTTGGCTTCAGCTGTTGTCTCCCTCCCATCCCCCACTTGCAATCAGCTGGCCGGCCGCTTCCCTTCTTTGGAAGCGGTGGTCTGGACCTGGTGGCCAAAGGCCGACTGGGGTGCCAGGTCAAGGCTCTGCCTCGGCCAGCTGCTTTTGCCCGGGCCTCATTTCTTCCTGGAAAGGCAAAACCACGGCCTCACCCCACGCCCGCACTTGTCGACTCCAGCCAGGTGGAGGAAAGGCTCTGTGGAATCCGAAGGGCCGAGACAGGCTTATGGCCAAGCAGTGAGTGAGGCCCCAGCAGGCCGCCGGCTTGGGGAGCCGCTGCCACACGGGCAGGCCCTTCCGGCGACGGGTCCCAGCATCATCTCTGGAGTCGGGAGGGCCTGGCCTTCCTAGTGCCCAGGCCACGGCTCTGAGGAGAAATCCGCGTTGGAGGGCACGCGTGAGGCCCTCGGCCTGAGGGCGCTGGTGCCACGCCGGGGGCGACTGGAAGGCTGGCTGGGCTCGCCTGCTTTGTCCAAAGGAGGCTGGCCAACCAGCCCAACCGGCCACCTGGGCCAGGCCCCTTTCAAGTGGACAAGATCCGGGGGAAAGGGCCCTGGGGCCTGCCGCCAAGTCCCCTGGGGCGTGTGCTGGGCCCCCTCAGAGGAGGGAGCCACCTGGCAACCTGTGTGCCAGACCTTAGATCTGGCGGCCTGCCACACCCGGCTCCCTGCCCTGCCCACGCCTGCCTCCATCCACTCCACGGAGGACGATGGTGTTGGCAGTGCGAGCGGAGATAGTCGTTAGAGACTTCACTTGGAGTTGTAGTCCAAGAGCATCACAGAGGAGCACTGAGCTTGGGCTCGGCCATTTATCCGCTTTGTAACCTGGCTGAGTTTTCTAGCCACTGTACCCAGTCTCTTCATCTAGCAAATGGTGCAAAGAACAACATTGACTACGTCGGGATGCTTTCAGGGTCATGTGAGTTAAGATATGTTCCAGCACAGAGTTTACATTCAGGGTGCAGTCCTTGGCTCAGTAGAAGTGTTCGCTGCTGTTCTTATGATTTTCATTATTTCACGTCCTTATCTTCCTCGTGAGTTCCCTGTCAAACCAACCACGATCCACGGTGTCAGCAGTTTGATTCCAGGTCCCTGCTTCAAGGCCTGCAGAGGGAACCTCGTGCTCATAACCTCCTGTTTTTCTCCCAGTCTCTGGAGGGATGCATTGACCTCTAGCTTGTCTGCACTGAGGCACGGAATGGGGTCCCACACCCAACCCCGCGTCTCCTCCTTTTCATATCTGATGCTTTGGGAAGACTGCTTACTGTTCACTCGGTGGACTATACTCCCTGACATGAGCAACGCACGGGAGAGAGGCGGTAGGAAACACTGATCCATGTAGGGCTCTGAGTTGACCATAACACAGAGTACAGTTGATCAAGGGCCGAGGTAGGGTTCCTTAAGGCAAAGATCTGCCGAGATGAGGGTGTTCTGATGTGACGCCGCCTGAAAATAAAGCAAACACATAAAAGCATATGTAGTGGTCAAAGGGAAAGCACGCCACTAAAAGAATTGATCCCATGAAATACACTATTCTATTTGTTTATGTATCAAATGACTGATAGGAAAGAGCCAGGCGTAGAGATAGTAGACTTGATCAATGTCATAGAGAATTCTTTTCACAGTTGTTCATGCCTTGTGTTTTACATCATTGATTAGGGGAGTATTTTCGTCTTTTCCTTTCCTAGTGTCTCCATCTTTCTCAACTTTTCCAGGAGACATATTTACATTATCCTCTAAAATGTTAGGGAAATTTTAAAAAAGTTATGACACATTGGAAGTTGTTGATTTTGTATATGGGAGGAGCACTAGATTGCAAGTGAATTAGTGATCATTAGAGTTTTAGTTTGGTAAAAGACGGTAGTTGGAGTTGATACCAGGATGTTTGTAACCCAGTTTTTACTTCATTATTTGGTGTAGTTTTCCAAATGCCAGAGCCGGTCATTTTTAATGTAATAACTTGTCTCATTTTAGAATATGTGTTCTTGGAGAGGGTGATGCAGGTAAGTAGAAAATAATTTAATGTAGTGACTTGTTTTTCTCCAATGGATCTCTTATAAACCCAACAGCCATATAGCATTCTTTTGTCCAAATGACCTGATGGCACTTTCTTAACTTTTCTTGCTGTGACTCTAGCAATCTAGGGTCACACCACCTTCTCTCTCCTAGTCATGCTTTCAGTTGTAAGAGTGATATTGTCAATAGTACAGTGAGCAATTGGCACACACTCTACTCTTTTCTTACATGTATATATATGTATATGTGTGTGTGTCTATATTTCTCAACTGCGAACTTTGGTAACATAATTGTTAAGGTGTGAACTATTTGCAGTGCACTTAACAACTGATGGCTACACATGATTGTGTAGTGACATCACGGTTAAAACCCTTCTTTGCAACATGTGGCCCCTTTCAGTTTTATTTTCAAGGAAAGGGTTCAATGACTTTTTTCTTTTGGAAGAAGAAAGACTTGCATTTCCATCTTAGAAAATCGAGAACTGGTTTCTTGCCTTTTTTCTTTTTTTGTCCTCAGCTCCTCGTCCTACTGGTTACTAATTCACATGTCCAGTCACTTCAGATTCATGGTGCTAACCCTTTGCCTTGTTCAAGGCTCTGACTTTAATTATTCCATAATCCCTTCTGTGAAGGAGGTTTCCTCTCCACGCTCATCTAGCGAGGAAGGAACCGACCCTCCTTTATGTGAACTTGGAGACAGAGGCCAAGGTGAAGCCTCGGTGCCCCTCCACACCAGTGAGCTGCAGAAGGGCTGCAGAGTCCTGTGAATCTTTGGCTCCCCTCCTGGCTCCCTCCGGAGTTGGCATTGCCTGCACGGAGGAGCCCAGCTCCTTACAATCGAATTGGTGAAGTCTCCTGAAGCCGGCTGAAGGATAAGACTGGCCGGAAAGGACATCAGCAAGCAGTGTGCTCCAAAAGTGGGTGGCAGAAACACTCAGAAGAAGAAAACCTTTCCGTTTCTCTTGTTTTCTCTTTATCTTCTCTCCCTTCCTTTTCCTTTCCTTAGATGGTACAGAGCCTGTCCACCCCCCATGGTGGCTGTTTTTCTCCTCAGAGCCCCAGGACAGAGCTGTATCTCTTAGTTGTAGGTCAACCCATGGGGGTTCTTTGCCTGGAGTCCCACGGCAGTTTATTCACATCTCTTTCATTCAAATGATTTCAGTAGTGTAATTTATCTGTTTAGGCATATCTGTCTTCCTTGCAGACCCCCAACATTTCAAGACCTTTGGGCACATAGTAGATGCTTAAGTACTTGAGTGAATCCGTGAAGATCTTTTGTTGAATACGATCTAAATAAATACAATACCTACTCAGCACACGAAAGCAGGCACTTGAGAGAGAGTTTGGTGTCTGCTGAAGCAGGCTGTGGACCAGCTTAGGGGCTCAGTGCCAAAGTGACCCAATAGATTTAGACAAAATGAACGAGATAATTAACTTCAATTTTGCAATTCATGGAGAACAGGAGCAGGATATCTAGGTGTGAATCGGGACTTGATCATTCTTGTTGCATCTTTGGAAAATCCAGTCCTTTTTCTTTCTATGGAAACGTGACTGGCCAAGAGAGTGAACGGAGGACTGGCTTTTAGAAAGGCAATTTTGTCACAGGAAGTCCTGGAGGAAAATATATGGAAGGAGAGCTGCTAGAAACATGGCAGAGACGTTTTGTGTAGAAACCCTAAAATGTGGGTTTACATGCTGTCTGAAAGAGTTGTAACCCAACTTTTCTCCACTACAGATTTGAGCAGCTTTTAAATATCTAGGTATACAAAAGGATTAGAAAGGAAAATAGATCCAACTGAAAGGAATTTCGGATGGAACAATGAAATGATGCTGAAGTAAGCCAGCGCACTGAAAAGAGTTTCAGAAAGACCTGCAGTCTCTAAAGGCAGTGGGCAATGTATCCATCAGGTTTCAAGTAGAAAGGGAAATGGGAACAATTGTCTGTCATCTCATGTCCAGGAGATGACAAGCAACAGTCTCTCAGAGAAGAAAAAGATTTCTTTCCAACCGGTCGAACCAGCCACCTGGGCCAGGCCCCTTTCAAGTGGACGAGTTCCAGAGGAGAGAGCCCCGGGGCCTGCCGCCAAGTTTCCTGGGGCGTGTGCTGGGCCCCCTCAGAGGACCAGGCAGCCTGGCAGCCTGTGTGCCAGAGCTGAGATCTGGCGGCCTCCCACACCCGGTTCCCTGTCCTGCCCCGTCCTCCCGAGGGAGGCCGATGGTCCTGGCAGTGGCGAGTGGGGTGGGGCTGGCTGTGAAGCTTTCCTGGGATGCCCCGGGAGAGGGCGCCGGGGGATGGGCTGCCCCTGGCCAGGTCTGAGGCACTGACCCAGCTCAGGGCTGTCGGGGGCGGAGAGAGAAGCCCCTCCGCCTCTTCCCTGAAGCTTCTTATGGCTGGCCAAATCCTTCACAAGACAGGTTCGCTGGAGAAAATAATACCCAGCTTCAGAACACGTGTACAGGGGAGAAACCCGCGAAACTGAGTCTCTCAACACAATGGCAGAGATTCTCCTCCTATCTCCAGCTGCAGACAAAGGAGGATGTTGGGGGTGCGGTTTGGGCATGTGAGACTGGAGAAGACAATTGTCATGGAGAGGGACATGTAGACGATTGGATTGTCTGAACCGGTTCCCCTGCAGTGGGGTCAGGCCCGGAAGGGACAGCACGGAGGTGACCATGAAGGGGCCTCTCCGTGGTGTGGCTGGCCCCGGGGGGCCGCGCCTGGGGATGGGGATGGAGGGGGGGAAGTGGGATGGCCTGTGAGTTGGCAGCAGTGGTGGATGCAGATACTCAGAGGTCAGGGATCTCTCACTCTTTCCCTGCCTGTCTGTCTGTCCTGTCTCTCACTCTCTCTCTCTCTCTCTCTCTCTTTCTCTCTCGGGGACCTGAGGAGAAGAGGTGGGCGAGCCCTGCCCGCCTCGCCTACCTGCCTTCCTCTCCCCTGGCCCCTTCTTTCTCCGGCTGCTTTGAGTGCCCTGTGGGCTTGGGTTCAACCCCTGAGGCCAAGGGCGCATGCGCCACCCGCCACCGCCAGGGCCTAGGGCGGGCCTCGGGGGTCCTCAGTGAAGGCCCCGCCCACCCGCCAGGGCCAGGCCAGTCCCAGCTGAAGAAGGAACGCCAACGCCCTGCTGGACTTGGCTTCAGCTGTTGTCTCCCTCCCATCCCCCACTTGCAATCAGCTGGCCGGCCGCTTCCCTTCTTTGGAAGCGGTGGTCTGGACCTGGTGGCCAAAGGCCGACTGGGGTGCCAGGTCAAGGCTCTGCCTCGGCCAGCTGCTTTTGCCCGGGCCTCATTTCTTCCTGGAAAGGCAAAACCACGGCCTCACCCCACGCCCGCACTTGTCGACTCCCCAGGTGGAGGAAAGGCTCTGTGGAATCCGAAGGGCCGAGACAGGCTTATGGCCAAGCAGTGAGTGAGGCCCCAGCAGGCCGCCGGCTTGGGGAGCCGCTGCCACACGGGCAGGCCCTTCCGGCGACGGGTCCCAGCATCATCTCTGGAGTCGGGAGGGCCTGGCCTTCCTAGTGCCCAGGCCACGGCTCTGAGGAGAAATCCGCGTTGGAGGGCACGCGTGAGGCCCTCGGCCTGAGGGCGCTGGTGCCACGCCGGGGGCGACTGGAAGGCTGGCTGGGCTCGCCTGCTTTGTCCAAAGGAGGCTGGCCAACCAGCCCAACCGGCCACCTGGGCCAGGCCCCTTTCAAGTGGACAAGATCCGGGGGAAAGGGCCCTGGGGCCTGCCGCCAAGTCCCCCTGGGGCGTGTGCTGGGCCCCCTCAGAGGAGGGAGCCACCTGGCAACCTGTGTGCCAGACCTTAGATCTGGCGGCCTGCCACACCCGGCTCCCTGCCCTGCCCACGCCTGCCTCCATCCACTCCACGGAGGACGATGGTGTTGGCAGTGCGAGCGGAGATAGTCGTTAGAGACTTCACTTGGAGTTGTAGTCCAAGAGCATCACAGAGGAGCACTGAGCTTGGGCTCGGCCATTTATCCGCTTTGTAACCTGGCTGAGTTTTCTAGCCACTGTACCCAGTCTCTTCATCTAGCAAATGGTGCAAAGAACAACATTGACTACGTCGGGATGCTTTCAGGGTCATGTGAGTTAAGATATGTTCCAGCACAGAGTTTACATTCAGGGTGCAGTCCTTGGCTCAGTAGAAGTGTTCGCTGCTGTTCTTATGATTTTCATTATTTCACGTCCTTATCTTCCTCGTGAGTTCCCTGTCAAACCAACCACGATCCACGGTGTCAGCAGTTTGATTCCAGGTCCCTGCTTCAAGGCCTGCAGAGGGAACCTCGTGCTCATAACCTCCTGTTTTTCTCCCAGTCTCTGGAGGGATGCATTGACCTCTAGCTTGTCTGCACTGAGGCACGGAATGGGGTCCCACACCCAACCCCGCGTCTCCTCCTTTTCATATCTGATGCTTTGGGAAGACTGCTTACTGTTCACTCGGTGGACTATACTCCCTGACATGAGCAACGCACGGGAGAGAGGCGGTAGGAAACACTGATCCATGTAGGGCTCTGAGTTGACCATAACACAGAGTACAGTTGATCAAGGGCCGAGGTAGGGTTCCTTAAGGCAAAGATCTGCCGAGATGAGGGTGTTCTGATGTGACGCCGCCTGAAAATAAAGCAAACACATAAAAGCATATGTAGTGGTCAAAGGGAAAGCACGCCACTAAAAGAATTGATCCCATGAAATACACTATTCTATTTGTTTATGTATCAAATGACTGATAGGAAAGAGCCAGGCGTAGAGATAGTAGACTTGATCAATGTCATAGAGAATTCTTTTAACAGTTGTTCATGCCTTGTGTTTTACATCATTGATTAGGGGAGTATTTTCGTCTTTTCCTTTCCTAGTGTCTCCATCTTTCTCAACTTTTCCAGGAGACATATTTACATTATCCTCTAAAATGTTAGGGAAATTTTAAAAAAGTTATGACACATTGGAAGTTGTTGATTTTGTATATGGGAGGAGCACTAGATTGCAAGTGAATTAGTGATCATTAGAGTTTTAGTTTGGTAAAAGACGGTAGTTGGAGTTGATACCAGGATGTTTGTAACCCAGTTTTTACTTCATTATTTGGTGTAGTTTTCCAAATGCCAGAGCCGGTCATTTTTAATGTAATAACTTGTCTCATTTTAGAATATGTGTTCTTGGAGAGGGTGATGCAGGTAAGTAGAAAATAATTTAATGTAGTGACTTGTTTTTCTCCAATGGATCTCTTATAAACCCAACAGCCATATAGCATTCTTTTGTCCAAATGACCTGATGGCACTTTCTTAACTTTTCTTGCTGTGACTCTAGCAATCTAGGGTCACACCACCTTCTCTCTCCTAGTCATGCTTTCAGTTGTAAGAGTGATATTGTCAATAGTACAGTGAGCAATTGGCACACACTCTACTCTTTTCTTACATGTATATATATGTATATGTGTGTGTGTCTATATTTCTCAACTGCGAACTTTGGTAACATAATTGTTAAGGTGTGAACTATTTGCAGTGCACTTAACAACTGATGGCTACACATGATTGTGTAGTGACATCACGGTTAAAACCCTTCTTTGCAACATGTGGCCCCTTTCAGTTTTATTTTCAAGGAAAGGGTTCAATGACTTTTTTCTTTTGGAAGAAGAAAGACTTGCATTTCCATCTTAGAAAATCGAGAACTGGTTTCTTGCCTTTTTTCTTTTTTTGTCCTCAGCTCCTCGTCCTACTGGTTACTAATTCACATGTCCAGTCACTTCAGATTCATGGTGCTAACCCTTTGCCTTGTTCAAGGCTCTGACTTTAATTATTCCATAATCCCTTCTGTGAAGGAGGTTTCTCTCCACGCTCATCTAGCGAGGAAGGAACCGACCCTCCTTTATGTGAACTTGGAGACAGAGGCCAAGGTGAAGCCTCGGTGCCCCTCCACACCAGTGAGCTGCAGAAGGGCTGCAGAGTCCTGTGAATCTTTGGCTCCCCTCCTGGCTCCCTCCGGAGTTGGCATTGCCTGCACGGAGGAGCCCAGCTCCTTACAATCGAATTGGTGAAGTCTCCTGAAGCCGGCTGAAGGATAAGACTGGCCGGAAAGGACATCAGCAAGCAGTGTGCTCCAAAAGTGGGTGGCAGAAACACTCAGAAGAAGAAAACCTTTCCGTTTCTCTTGTTTTCTCTTTATCTTCTCTCCCTTCCTTTTCCTTTCCTTAGATGGTACAGAGCCTGTCCACCCCCCATGGTGGCTGTTTTTCTCCTCAGAGCCCCAGGACAGAGCTGTATCTCTTAGTTGTAGGTCAACCCATGGGGGTTCTTTGCCTGGAGTCCCACGGCAGTTTATTCACATCTCTTTCATTCAAATGATTTCAGTAGTGTAATTTATCTGTTTAGGCATATCTGTCTTCCTTGCAGACCCCCAACATTTCAAGACCTTTGGGCACATAGTAGATGCTTAAGTACTTGAGTGAATCCGTGAAGATCTTTTGTTGAATACGATCTAAATAAATACAATACCTACTCAGCACACGAATGCAGGCACTTGAGAGAGAGTTTGGTGTCTGCTGAAGCAGGCTGTGGACCAGCTTAGGGGCTCAGTGCCAAAGTGACCCAATAGATTTAGACAAAATGAACGAGATAATTAACTTCAATTTTGCAATTCATGGAGAACAGGAGCAGGATATCTAGGTGTGAATCGGGACTTGATCATTCTTGTTGCATCTTTGGAAAATCCAGTCCTTTTTCTTTCTATGGAAACGTGATCGGCCAAGAGAGTGAACGGAGGACTGGCTTTTAGAAAGGCAATTTTGTCACAGGAAGTCCTGGAGGAAAATATATGGAAGGAGAGCTGCTAGAAACATGGCAGAGACGTTTTGTGTAGAAACCCTAAAATGTGGGTTTACATGCTGTCTGAAAGAGTTG
>NW_026691849.1:0-38986 GCF_020826845.1 Diceros bicornis minor | reverse complement strand
GGCTTGGGTTCAAGCCCCCACACACCGCACAGGCCAAGGGCGCATGCGCGACCGCCGGGGCCTAGGGCTGGCCTCGGGGGGCGGGGGGTCCTCAGTGAAGGCCCCGCCCTCCCTCCAGGCTCTGACCCAGCTGCAGCTCTTCCATCGCCGCCCTTCTGGACTCGGCTTCAGCTGTCTCCCTCCCCTCCCCCACTCCCACTCAGCTTGCAGGCTGCTTCCCTGCCTTGAAAGCATTGCTCTGGCCCTGAGGGCCACAGACCTACTGGGCGTCAAGCTCAAGGCTCTGCCTGGGCCTGCTGCTTCGGCCAGGGGCTCATTTTTTCCTGGAAAGACAAAGCCATGGCCTCACCCCACGCCTGCACTTTGCCACGGCAGGCAGCCCAGATGTAGGAAAGGCTCTGTGGAGTCAGAAGTGCCGAGACAGGCAGATGGCACCAGAGGGTTTGGGGGCCAGGGCGCAACTGGGCTAGCCCCTCCTCCCGGGAGTCGGGGAGGCCCGGCCTTCCTAGTGCCCAGGCCACGCTCCGGGGAGAAACCCGCCATGGAGGGCACGCGGGAGGCCCTCTGCCTGAGGTGGCAGGTGTCACGCCAGGGCCACTGCAAGCCTGGCTCGGCTTGCCTGCTTTCTCCAAAGGAGGCTGGCCGACCAGCCGAACCTGGCACCTGGGCCAGGCCCCTTCCAAGGGGACGAGTTCCAGAGGATAGAGCCCTGGGGGCGGCTGCCAAGTCTCCTGGGGCGTGTGCTGGGCCCCCGTCAGAGGAGGAAGCAGCCTGGTAAACGGTGTGCCAGGCCTGAGATCTGGAGGCCTCCCACAGCCGGGTCCCTGTCCTGCCCAGGCCCCCCGAGGGAGGACGATGGTCGGGCAGTGGCGAGCGGGGTGGGTCTGGCGCCGAGCCTGCCCTTGGATGCCCCGGGGAAGGGCGCCGGGGGATGGGCTGCCCCTGGCCAGGTCTGAGGGACCGACCCAGCTCGGGGCTGTCGGGGGCAGAGAGAGAACCCCCCTCCGCCCTTTCCCTTCAGGTTCTTAGGGCTGGCCAAATCCTTCCCAAGACAGCTTGTCTGGAGAAAATCAGACCCAGCTGAAGAACATGTGTCCATGGGGGAAACCCGGGAAACTGAGTCTCCCCACACAATAGCAGAGATTCTCATCTTGCATCCTCTCCTGAGCTAATGACAAAGGTAGATGTCCCGGGTGGGTGGGCCTGTGGAATGGGAGAGGGGAGGAAGTCTATTGTCATTCAGAGGGACATGGAAAGACTTGTCTGAAGCTTATCCCCTGCACTGGGGTCAGGTCGGGAAGGGACGGCACAGAGGTGAGCAGGAACCAACCGGCCTCTCTGTGGTGGGGCTGGCCCCGGGGCAGGCGTGGGGGTGATGGCTGGAAGTGGGATGGCGCGTGAGTTGGCACCAGCCAGCGGTGGAGGCAGAGACTCAGAGGTCAGGGATCTCTCTCTCTGTCTCTGTCTCTCTCTCTCTCCCTCAGGGAGCTGAGGAGAGTAAGGTGGCGCCCCCTGCCCACCTCGCCTACCTCTCCATGGGCCCTTCTTTCTCTGGCCGCTCCGGGAGCCCTGCGGGCTTGGGTTCAAGCCCCCACACACCGCACAGGCCAAGGGCGCATGCGCGACCGCCGGGGCCTAGGGCTGGCCTCGGGGGGCGGGGGGGTCCTCAGTGAAGGCCCCGCCCTCCCTCCAGGCTCTGACCCAGCTGCAGCTCTTCCATCGCCGCCCTTCTGGACTCGGCTTCAGCTGTCTCCCTCCCCTCCCCCACTCCCACTCAGCTTGCAGGCCGCTGCCCTGCCTTGAAAGCATTGCTCTGGCCCTGAGGGCCACAGACCTACTGGGCTTCAAGCTCAAGGCTCTGCCTGGGCCTGCTGCTTCGGCCAGGGGCTCATTTTTTCCTGGAAAGACAAAGCCATGGCCTCACCCCACGCCTGCACTTTGCCACGGCAGGCAGCCCAGATGTAGGAAAGGCTCTGTGGAGTCAGAAGTGCCGAGACAGGCAGATGGCACCAGAGGGTTTGGGGGCCAGCGCGCAACTGGGCTAGCCCCTCCTCCCGGGAGTCGGGGAGGCCCGGCCTTCCTAGTGCCCAGGCCACGGCTCCGGGGAGAAACCCGCCATGGGGGGCACGCGGGAGGCCCTCTGCCTGAGGTGGCAGGTGTCACGCCAGGGCCACTGCAAGCCTGGCTCGGCTTGCCTGCTTTCTCCAAAGGAGGCTGGCCAACCAGCCGAACCTGGCACCTGGGCCAGGCCCCTTCCAAGGGGACGAGTTCCAGAGGATAGAGCCCTGGAGGCGGCTGCCAAGTCTCCTGGGGCGTGTGCTGGGCCCCCGTCAGAGGAGGAAGCAGCCTGGTAAACGGTGTGCCAGGCCTGAGATCTGGAGGCCTCCCACACCCGGGTCCCTGTCCTGCCCAGGCCCCCCGAGGGAGGACGATGGTCGGGCAGTGGCGAGCGGGGTGGGGCTGGCGCCGAGCCTGCCCTTGGATGCCCCGGGGAAGGGCGCCGGGGGATGGGCTGCCCCTGGCCAGGTCTGAGGGACCGACCCAGCTCGGGGCTGTCGGGGGCAGAGAGAGAACCCCCCTCCGCCCTTTCCCTTCAGGTTCTTAGGGCTGGCCAAATCCTTCCCAAGACAGCTTGTCTGGAGAAAATCAGACCCAGCTGAAGAACATGTGTCCATGGGGGAAACCCGGGAAACTGAGTCTCCCCACACAATAGCAGAGATTCTCATCTTGCATCCTCTCCTGAGCTAATGACAAAGGTGGATGTCCCGGGTGGGTGGGCCTGTGGAATGGGAGAGGGGAGGAAGTCTATTGTCATGCAGAGGGACATGGAAAGACTTGTCTGAAGCTTATCCCCTGCACTGGGGTCAGGTCGGGAAGGGACGGCACAGAGGTGAGCAGGAACCAACCGGCCTCTCTGTGGTGGGGCTGGCCCCGGGGCAGGCGTGGGGGTGATGGCTGGAAGTGGGATGGCGCGTGAGTTGGCACCAGCCAGCGGTGGAGGCAGAGACTCAGAGGTCAGGGATCTCTCTCTCTGTCTCTGTCTCTCTCTCTCTCCCTCAGGGAGCTGAGGAGAGTAAGGTGGCGCCCCCTGCCCACCTCGCCTACCTCTCCATGGGCCCTTCTTTCTCTGGCCGCTCCGGGAGCCCTGCGGGCTTGGGTTCAAGCCCCCACACACCGCACAGGCCAAGGGCGCATGCGCGACCGCCGGGGCCTAGGGCTGGCCTCGGGGGGCGGGGGGGTCCTCAGTGAAGGCCCCGCCCTCCCTCCAGGCTCTGACCCAGCTGCAGCTCTTCCATCGCCGCCCTTCTGGACTCGGCTTCAGCTGTCTCCCTCCCCTCCCCCACTCCCACTCAGCTTGCAGGCCGCTTCCCTGCCTTGACAGCATTGCTCTGGCCCTGAGGGCCACAGACCTACTGGGCTTCAAGCTCAAGGCTCTGCCTGGGCCTGCTGCTTCGGCCAGGGGCTCATTTTTTCCTGGAAAGACAAAGCCATGGCCTCACCCCACGCCTGCACTTTGCCACGGCAGGCAGCCCAGATGTAGGAAAGGCTCTGTGGAGTCAGAAGTGCCGAGACAGGCAGATGGCACCAGAGGGTTTGGGGGCCAGCGCGCAACTGGGCTAGCCCCTCCTCCCGGGAGTCGGGGAGGCCCGGCCTTCCTAGTGCCCAGGCCACGGCTCCGGGGAGAAACCCGCCATGGAGGGCACGCGGGAGGCCCTCTGCCTGAGGTGGCAGGTGTCACGCCAGGGCCACTGCAAGCCTGGCTCGGCTTGCCTGCTTTCTCCAAAGGAGGCTGGCCGACCAGCCGAACCTGGCACCTGGGCCAGGCCCCTTCCAAGGGGACGAGTTCCAGAGGATAGAGCCCTGGGGGCGGCTGCCAAGTCTCCTGGGGCGTGTGCTGGGCCCCCGTCAGAGGAGGAAGCAGCCTGGTAAACGGTGTGCCAGGCCTGAGATCTGGAGGCCTCCCACAGCCGGGTCCCTGTCCTGCCCAGGCCCCCCGAGGGAGGACGATGGTCGGGCAGTGGCGAGCGGGGTGGGGCTGGCGCCGGGCCCTTGGATGCCCCGGGGAAGGGCGCCGGGGGATGGGCTTGCCCCTGGCCAGGTCTGAGGGACCGACCCAGCTCGGGGCTGTCGGGGGCAGAGAGAGAACCCCCCTCCGCCCTTTCCCTTCAGGTTCTTAGGGCTGGCCAAATCCTTCCCAAGACAGCTTGTCTGGAGAAAATCAGACCCAGCTGAAGAACATGTGTCCATGGGGGAAACCCGGGAAACTGAGTCTCCCCACACAATAGCAGAGATTCTCATCTTGCATCCTCTCCTGAGCTAATGACAAAGGTGGATGTCCCGGGTGGGTGGGCCTGTGGAATGGGAGAGGGGAGGAAGTCTATTGTCATGCAGAGGGACATGGAAAGACTTGTCTGAAGCTTATCCCCTGCACTGGGGTCAGGTCGGGAAGGGACGGCACAGAGGTGAGCAGGAACCAACCGGCCTCTCTGTGGTGGGGCTGGCCCCGGGGCAGGCGTGGGGGGGTGATGGCTGGAAGTGGGGATGGCGCGTGAGTTGGCACCAGCCAGCGGTGGAGGCAGAGACTCAGAGGTCAGGGATCTCTCTCTCTGTCTCTGTCTCTCTCTCTCTCCCTCAGGGAGCTGAGGAGAGTAAGGTGGCGCCCCCTGCCCACCTCGCCTACCTCTCCATGGGCCCTTCTTTCTCTGGCCGCTCCGGGAGCCCTGCGGGCTTGGGTTCAAGCCCCCACACACCGCACAGGCCAAGGGCGCATGCGCGACCGCCGGGGCCTAGGGCTGGCCTCGGGGGGCGGGGGGGTCCTCAGTGAAGGCCCCGCCCTCCCTCCAGGCTCTGACCCAGCTGCAGCTCTTCCATCGCCGCCCTTCTGGACTCGGCTTCAGCTGTCTCCCTCCCCTCCCCCACTCCCACTCAGCTTGCAGGCCGCTTCCCTGCCTTGACAGCATTGCTCTGGCCCTGAGGGCCACAGACCTACTGGGCTTCAAGCTCAAGGCTCTGCCTGGGCCTGCTGCTTCGGCCAGGGGCTCATTTTTTCCTGGAAAGACAAAGCCATGGCCTCACCCCACGCCTGCACTTTGCCACGGCAGGCAGCCCAGATGTAGGAAAGGCTGTGTGGAGTCAGAAGTGCCGAGACAGGCAGATGGCACCAGAGGGTTTGGGGGCCAGGGCGCAACTGGGCTAGCCCCTCCTCCCGGGAGTCGGGGAGGCCCGGCCTTCCTAGTGCCCAGGCCACGGCTCCGGGGAGAAACCCGCCATGGAGGGCACACGGGAGGCCCTCTGCCTGAGGTGGCAGGTGTCACGCCAGGGCCACTGCAAGCCTGGCTCGGCTTGCCTGCTTTCTCCAAAGGAGGCTGGCCGACCAGCCGAACCTGGCACCTGGGCCAGGCCCCTTCCAAGGGGACGAGTTCCAGAGGATAGAGCCCTGGGGGCGGCTGCCAAGTCTCCTGGGGCGTGTGCTGGGCCCCCGTCAGAGGAGGAAGCAGCCTGGTAAACGGTGTGCCAGGCCTGAGATCTGGAGGCCTCCCACAGCCGGGTCCCTGTCCTGCCCAGGCCCCCCGAGGGAGCACGATTGTCGGGCAGTGGCGAGCGGGGTGGGGCTGGCGCCGGGCCTGCCCTTGGATGCCCCGGGGAAGGGCGCCGGGGGATGGGCTGCCCCTGGCCAGGTCTGAGGGACCGACCCAGCTCGGGGCTGTCGGGGGCAGAGAGAGAACCCCCCTCCGCCCTTTCCCTTCAGGTTCTTAGGGCTGGCCAAATCCTTCCCAAGACAGCTTGTCTGGAGAAAATCAGACCCAGCTGAAGAACATGTGTCCATGGGGGAAACCCGGGAAACTGAGTCTCCCCACACAATAGCAGAGATTCTCATCTTGCATCCTCTCCTGAGCTAATGACAAAGGTGGATGTCCCGGGTGGGTGGGCCTGTGGAATGGGAGAGGGGAGGAAGTCTATTGTCATGCAGAGGGACATGGAAAGACTTGTCTGAAGCTTATCCCCTGCACTGGGGTCAGGTCGGGAAGGGACGGCACAGAGGTGAGCAGGAACCAACCGGCCTCTCTGTGGTGGGGCTGGCCCCGGGGCAGGCGTGGGGGTGATGGCTGGAAGTGGGATGGCGCGTGAGTTGGCACCAGCCAGCGGTGGAGGCAGAGACTCAGAGGTCAGGGATCTCTCTCTCTGTCTCTGTCTCTCTCTCTCTCCCTCAGGGAGCTGAGGAGAGTAAGGTGGCGCCCCCTGCCCACCTCGCCTACCTCTCCATGGGCCCTTCTTTCTCTGGCCGCTCCGGGAGCCCTGCGGGCTTGGGTTCAAGCCCCCACACACCGCACAGGCCAAGGGCGCATGCGCGACCGCCGGGGCCTAGGGCTGGCCTCGGGGGGCGGGGGGGTCCTCAGTGAAGGCCCCGCCCTCCCTCCAGGCTCTGACCCAGCTGCAGCTCTTCCATCGCCGCCCTTCTGGACTCGGCTTCAGCTGTCTCCCTCCCCTCCCCCACTCCCACTCAGCTTGCAGGCCGCTGCCCTGCCTTGAAAGCATTGCTCTGGCCCTGAGGGCCACAGACCTACTGGGCTTCAAGCTCAAGGCTCTGCCTGGGCCTGCTGCTTCGGCCAGGGGCTCATTTTTTCCTGGAAAGACAAAGCCATGGCCTCACCCCACGCCTGCACTTTGCCACGGCAGGCAGCCCAGATGTAGGAAAGGCTCTGTGGAGTCAGAAGTGCCGAGACAGGCAGATGGCACCAGAGGGTTTGGGGGCCAGGGCGCAACTGGGCTAGCCCCTCCTCCCGGGAGTCGGGGAGGCCCGGCCTTCCTAGTGCCCAGGCCACGCTCCGGGGAGAAACCCGCCATGGAGGGCACGCGGGAGGCCCTCTGCCTGAGGTGGCAGGTGTCACGCCAGGGCCACTGCAAGCCTGGCTCGGCTTGCCTGCTTTCTCCAAAGGAGGCTGGCCGACCAGCCGAACCTGGCACCTGGGCCAGGCCCCTTCCAAGGGGACGAGTTCCAGAGGATAGAGCCCTGGGGGCGGCTGCCAAGTCTCCTGGGGCGTGTGCTGGGCCCCCGTCAGAGGAGGAAGCAGCCTGGTAAACGGTGTGCCAGGCCTGAGATCTGGAGGCCTCCCACAGCCGGGTCCCTGTCCTGCCCAGGCCCCCCGAGGGAGGACGATGGTCGGGCAGTGGCGAGCGGGGTGGGTCTGGCGCCGAGCCTGCCCTTGGATGCCCCGGGGAAGGGCGCCGGGGGATGGGCTGCCCCTGGCCAAGTCTGAGGGACCGACCCAGCTCGGGGCTGTCGGGGGCAGAGAGAGAACCCCCCTCCGCCCTTTCCCTTCAGGTTCTTAGGGCTGGCCAAATCCTTCCCAAGACAGCTTGTCTGGAGAAAATCAGACCCAGCTGAAGAACATGTGTCCATGGGGGAAACCCGGGAAACTGAGTCTCCCCACACAATAGCAGAGATTCTCATCTTGCATCCTCTCCTGAGCTAATGACAAAGGTGGATGTCCCGGGTGGGTGGGCCTGTGGAATGGGAGAGGGGAGGAAGTCTATTGTCATTCAGAGGGACATGGAAAGACTTGTCTGAAGCTTATCCCCTGCACTGGGGTCAGGTCGGGAAGGGACGGCACAGAGGTGAGCAGGAACCAACCGGCCTCTCTGTGGTGGGGCTGGCCCCGGGGCAGGCGTGGGGGTGATGGCTGGAAGTGGGATGGCGCGTGAGTTGGCACCAGCCAGCGGTGGAGGCAGAGACTCAGAGGTCAGGGATCTCTCTCTCTGTCTCTGTCTCTCTCTCTCTCCCTCAGGGAGCTGAGGAGAGTAAGGTGGCGCCCCCTGCCCACCTCGCCTACCTCTCCATGGGCCCTTCTTTCTCTGGCCGCTCCGGGAGCCCTGCGGGCTTGGGTTCAAGCCCCCACACACCGCACAGGCCAAGGGCGCATGCGCGACCGCCGGGGCCTAGGGCTGGCCTCGGGGGGCGGGGGGGTCCTCAGTGAAGGCCCCGCCCTCCCTCCAGGCTCTGACCCAGCTGCAGCTCTTCCATCGCCGCCCTTCTGGACTCGGCTTCAGCTGTCTCCCTCCCCTCCCCCACTCCCACTCAGCTTGCAGGCTGCTTCCCTGCCTTGAAAGCATTGCTCTGGCCCTGAGGGCCACAGACCTACTGGGCGTCAAGCTCAAGGCTCTGCCTGGGCCTGCTGCTTCGGCCAGGGGCTCATTTTTTCCTGGAAAGACAAAGCCATGGCCTCACCCCACGCCTGCACTTTGCCACGGCAGGCAGCCCAGATGTAGGAAAGGCTCTGTGGAGTCAGAAGTGCCGAGACAGGCAGATGGCACCAGAGGGTTTGGGGGCCAGGGCGCAACTGGGCTAGCCCCTCCTCCCGGGAGTCGGGGAGGCCCGGCCTTCCTAGTGCCCAGGCCACGCTCCGGGGAGAAACCCGCCATGGAGGGCACGCGGGAGGCCCTCTGCCTGAGGTGGCAGGTGTCACGCCAGGGCCACTGCAAGCCTGGCTCGGCTTGCCTGCTTTCTCCAAAGGAGGCTGGCCGACCAGCCGAACCTGGCACCTGGGCCAGGCCCCTTCCAAGGGGACGAGTTCCAGAGGATAGAGCCCTGGGGGCGGCTGCCAAGTCTCCTGGGGCGTGTGCTGGGCCCCCGTCAGAGGAGGAAGCAGCCTGGTAAACGGTGTGCCAGGCCTGAGATCTGGAGGCCTCCCACAGCCGGGTCCCTGTCCTGCCCAGGCCCCCCGAGGGAGGACGATGGTCGGGCAGTGGCGAGCGGGGTGGGTCTGGCGCCGAGCCTGCCCTTGGATGCCCCGGGGAAGGGCGCCGGGGGATGGGCTGCCCCTGGCCAAGTCTGAGGGACCGACCCAGCTCGGGGCTGTCGGGGGCAGAGAGAGAACCCCCCTCCGCCCTTTCCCTTCAGGTTCTTAGGGCTGGCCAAATCCTTCCCAAGACAGCTTGTCTGGAGAAAATCAGACCCAGCTGAAGAACATGTGTCCATGGGGGAAACCCGGGAAACTGAGTCTCCCCACACAATAGCAGAGATTCTCATCTTGCATCCTCTCCTGAGCTAATGACAAAGGTGGATGTCCCGGGTGGGTGGGCCTGTGGAATGGGAGAGGGGAGGAAGTCTATTGTCATTCAGAGGGACATGGAAAGACTTGTCTGAAGCTTATCCCCTGCACTGGGGTCAGGTCGGGAAGGGACGGCACAGAGGTGAGCAGGAACCAACCGGCCTCTCTGTGGTGGGGCTGGCCCCGGGGCAGGCGTGGGGGTGATGGCTGGAAGTGGGATGGCGCGTGAGTTGGCACCAGCCAGCGGTGGAGGCAGAGACTCAGAGGTCAGGGATCTCTCTCTCTGTCTCTGTCTCTCTCTCTCTCCCTCAGGGAGCTGAGGAGAGTAAGGTGGCGCCCCCTGCCCACCTCGCCTACCTCTCCATGGGCCCTTCTTTCTCTGGCCGCTCCGGGAGCCCTGCGGGCTTGGGTTCAAGCCCCCACACACCGCACAGGCCAAGGGCGCATGCGCGACCGCCGGGGCCTAGGGCTGGCCTCGGGGGGCGGGGGGGTCCTCAGTGAAGGCCCCGCCCTCCCTCCAGGCTCTGACCCAGCTGCAGCTCTTCCATCGCCGCCCTTCTGGACTCGGCTTCAGCTGTCTCCCTCCCCTCCCCCACTCCCACTCAGCTTGCAGGCCGCTGCCCTGCCTTGAAAGCATTGCTCTGGCCCTGAGGGCCACAGACCTACTGGGCTTCAAGCTCAAGGCTCTGCCTGGGCCTGCTGCTTCGGCCAGGGGCTCATTTTTTCCTGGAAAGACAAAGCCATGGCCTCACCCCACGCCTGCACTTTGCCACGGCAGGCAGCCCAGATGTAGGAAAGGCTCTGTGGAGTCAGAAGTGCCGAGACAGGCAGATGGCACCAGAGGGTTTGGGGGCCAGCGCGCAACTGGGCTAGCCCCTCCTCCCGGGAGTCGGGGAGGCCCGGCCTTCCTAGTGCCCAGGCCACGGCTCCGGGGAGAAACCCGCCATGGGGGGCACGCGGGAGGCCCTCTGCCTGAGGTGGCAGGTGTCACGCCAGGGCCACTGCAAGCCTGGCTCGGCTTGCCTGCTTTCTCCAAAGGAGGCTGGCCGACCAGCCGAACCTGGCACCTGGGCCAGGCCCCTTCCAAGGGGACGAGTTCCAGAGGATAGAGCCCTGGAGGCGGCTGCCAAGTCTCCTGGGGCGTGTGCTGGGCCCCCGTCAGAGGAGGAAGCAGCCTGGTAAACGGTGTGCCAGGCCTGAGATCTGGAGGCCTCCCACACCCGGGTCCCTGTCCTGCCCAGGCCCCCCGAGGGAGGACGATGGTCGGGCAGTGGCGAGCGGGGTGGGGCTGGCGCCGAGCCTGCCCTTGGATGCCCCGGGGAAGGGCGCCGGGGGATGGGCTGCCCCTGGCCAGGTCTGAGGGACCGACCCAGCTCGGGGCTGTCGGGGGCAGAGAGAGAACCCCCCTCCGCCCTTTCCCTTCAGGTTCTTAGGGCTGGCCAAATCCTTCCCAAGACAGCTTGTCTGGAGAAAATCAGACCCAGCTGAAGAACATGTGTCCATGGGGGAAACCCGGGAAACTGAGTCTCCCCACACAATAGCAGAGATTCTCATCTTGCATCCTCTCCTGAGCTAATGACAAAGGTGGATGTCCCGGGTGGGTGGGCCTGTGGAATGGGAGAGGGGAGGAAGTCTATTGTCATGCAGAGGGACATGGAAAGACTTGTCTGAAGCTTATCCCCTGCACTGGGGTCAGGTCGGGAAGGGACGGCACAGAGGTGAGCAGGAACCAACCGGCCTCTCTGTGGTGGGGCTGGCCCCGGGGCAGGCGTGGGGGTGATGGCTGGAAGTGGGATGGCGCGTGAGTTGGCACCAGCCAGCGGTGGAGGCAGAGACTCAGAGGTCAGGGATCTCTCTCTCTGTCTCTGTCTCTCTCTCTCTCCCTCAGGGAGCTGAGGAGAGTAAGGTGGCGCCCCCTGCCCACCTCGCCTACCTCTCCATGGGCCCTTCTTTCTCTGGCCGCTCCGGGAGCCCTGCGGGCTTGGGTTCAAGCCCCCACACACCGCACAGGCCAAGGGCGCATGCGCGACCGCCGGGGCCTAGGGCTGGCCTCGGGGGGCGGGGGGGTCCTCAGTGAAGGCCCCGCCCTCCCTCCAGGCTCTGACCCAGCTGCAGCTCTTCCATCGCCGCCCTTCTGGACTCGGCTTCAGCTGTCTCCCTCCCCTCCCCCACTCCCACTCAGCTTGCAGGCCGCTTCCCTGCCTTGACAGCATTGCTCTGGCCCTGAGGGCCACAGACCTACTGGGCTTCAAGCTCAAGGCTCTGCCTGGGCCTGCTGCTTCGGCCAGGGGCTCATTTTTTCCTGGAAAGACAAAGCCATGGCCTCACCCCACGCCTGCACTTTGCCACGGCAGGCAGCCCAGATGTAGGAAAGGCTCTGTGGAGTCAGAAGTGCCGAGACAGGCAGATGGCACCAGAGGGTTTGGGGGCCAGCGCGCAACTGGGCTAGCCCCTCCTCCCGGGAGTCGGGGAGGCCCGGCCTTCCTAGTGCCCAGGCCACGGCTCCGGGGAGAAACCCGCCATGGAGGGCACGCGGGAGGCCCTCTGCCTGAGGTGGCAGGTGTCACGCCAGGGCCACTGCAAGCCTGGCTCGGCTTGCCTGCTTTCTCCAAAGGAGGCTGGCCGACCAGCCGAACCTGGCACCTGGGCCAGGCCCCTTCCAAGGGGACGAGTTCCAGAGGATAGAGCCCTGGGGGCGGCTGCCAAGTCTCCTGGGGCGTGTGCTGGGCCCCCGTCAGAGGAGGAAGCAGCCTGGTAAACGGTGTGCCAGGCCTGAGATCTGGAGGCCTCCCACAGCCGGGTCCCTGTCCTGCCCAGGCCCCCCGAGGGAGGACGATGGTCGGGCAGTGGCGAGCGGGGTGGGTCTGGCGCCGAGCCTGCCCTTGGATGCCCCGGGGAAGGGCGCCGGGGGATGGGCTGCCCCTGGCCAAGTCTGAGGGACCGACCCAGCTCGGGGCTGTCGGGGGCAGAGAGAGAACCCCCCTCCGCCCTTTCCCTTCAGGTTCTTAGGGCTGGCCAAATCCTTCCCAAGACAGCTTGTCTGGAGAAAATCAGACCCAGCTGAAGAACATGTGTCCATGGGGGAAACCCGGGAAACTGAGTCTCCCCACACAATAGCAGAGATTCTCATCTTGCATCCTCTCCTGAGCTAATGACAAAGGTGGATGTCCCGGGTGGGTGGGCCTGTGGAATGGGAGAGGGGAGGAAGTCTATTGTCATTCAGAGGGACATGGAAAGACTTGTCTGAAGCTTATCCCCTGCACTGGGGTCAGGTCGGGAAGGGACGGCACAGAGGTGAGCAGGAACCAACCGGCCTCTCTGTGGTGGGGCTGGCCCCGGGGCAGGCGTGGGGGTGATGGCTGGAAGTGGGATGGCGCGTGAGTTGGCACCAGCCAGCGGTGGAGGCAGAGACTCAGAGGTCAGGGATCTCTCTCTCTGTCTCTGTCTCTCTCTCTCTCCCTCAGGGAGCTGAGGAGAGTAAGGTGGCGCCCCCTGCCCACCTCGCCTACCTCTCCATGGGCCCTTCTTTCTCTGGCCGCTCCGGGAGCCCTGCGGGCTTGGGTTCAAGCCCCCACACACCGCACAGGCCAAGGGCGCATGCGCGACCGCCGGGGCCTAGGGCTGGCCTCGGGGGGCGGGGGGGTCCTCAGTGAAGGCCCCGCCCTCCCTCCAGGCTCTGACCCAGCTGCAGCTCTTCCATCGCCGCCCTTCTGGACTCGGCTTCAGCTGTCTCCCTCCCCTCCCCCACTCCCACTCAGCTTGCAGGCCGCTGCCCTGCCTTGAAAGCATTGCTCTGGCCCTGAGGGCCACAGACCTACTGGGCTTCAAGCTCAAGGCTCTGCCTGGGCCTGCTGCTTCGGCCAGGGGCTCATTTTTTCCTGGAAAGACAAAGCCATGGCCTCACCCCACGCCTGCACTTTGCCACGGCAGGCAGCCCAGATGTAGGAAAGGCTCTGTGGAGTCAGAAGTGCCGAGACAGGCAGATGGCACCAGAGGGTTTGGGGGCCAGCGCGCAACTGGGCTAGCCCCTCCTCCCGGGAGTCGGGGAGGCCCGGCCTTCCTAGTGCCCAGGCCACGGCTCCGGGGAGAAACCCGCCATGGGGGGCACGCGGGAGGCCCTCTGCCTGAGGTGGCAGGTGTCACGCCAGGGCCACTGCAAGCCTGGCTCGGCTTGCCTGCTTTCTCCAAAGGAGGCTGGCCGACCAGCCGAACCTGGCACCTGGGCCAGGCCCCTTCCAAGGGGACGAGTTCCAGAGGATAGAGCCCTGGAGGCGGCTGCCAAGTCTCCTGGGGCGTGTGCTGGGCCCCCGTCAGAGGAGGAAGCAGCCTGGTAAACGGTGTGCCAGGCCTGAGATCTGGAGGCCTCCCACACCCGGGTCCCTGTCCTGCCCAGGCCCCCCGAGGGAGGACGATGGTCGGGCAGTGGCGAGCGGGGTGGGGCTGGCGCCGAGCCTGCCCTTGGATGCCCCGGGGAAGGGCGCCGGGGGATGGGCTGCCCCTGGCCAGGTCTGAGGGACCGACCCAGCTCGGGGCTGTCGGGGGCAGAGAGAGAACCCCCCTCCGCCCTTTCCCTTCAGGTTCTTAGGGCTGGCCAAATCCTTCCCAAGACAGCTTGTCTGGAGAAAATCAGACCCAGCTGAAGAACATGTGTCCATGGGGGAAACCCGGGAAACTGAGTCTCCCCACACAATAGCAGAGATTCTCATCTTGCATCCTCTCCTGAGCTAATGACAAAGGTGGATGTCCCGGGTGGGTGGGCCTGTGGAATGGGAGAGGGGAGGAAGTCTATTGTCATGCAGAGGGACATGGAAAGACTTGTCTGAAGCTTATCCCCTGCACTGGGGTCAGGTCGGGAAGGGACGGCACAGAGGTGAGCAGGAACCAACCGGCCTCTCTGTGGTGGGGCTGGCCCCGGGGCAGGCGTGGGGGTGATGGCTGGAAGTGGGATGGCGCGTGAGTTGGCACCAGCCAGCGGTGGAGGCAGAGACTCAGAGGTCAGGGATCTCTCTCTCTGTCTCTGTCTCTCTCTCTCTCCCTCAGGGAGCTGAGGAGAGTAAGGTGGCGCCCCCTGCCCACCTCGCCTACCTCTCCATGGGCCCTTCTTTCTCTGGCCGCTCCGGGAGCCCTGCGGGCTTGGGTTCAAGCCCCCACACACCGCACAGGCCAAGGGCGCATGCGCGACCGCCGGGGCCTAGGGCTGGCCTCGGGGGGCGGGGGGGTCCTCAGTGAAGGCCCCGCCCTCCCTCCAGGCTCTGACCCAGCTGCAGCTCTTCCATCGCCGCCCTTCTGGACTCGGCTTCAGCTGTCTCCCTCCCCTCCCCCACTCCCACTCAGCTTGCAGGCCGCTTCCCTGCCTTGACAGCATTGCTCTGGCCCTGAGGGCCACAGACCTACTGGGCTTCAAGCTCAAGGCTCTGCCTGGGCCTGCTGCTTCGGCCAGGGGCTCATTTTTTCCTGGAAAGACAAAGCCATGGCCTCACCCCACGCCTGCACTTTGCCACGGCAGGCAGCCCAGATGTAGGAAAGGCTCTGTGGAGTCAGAAGTGCCGAGACAGGCAGATGGCACCAGAGGGTTTGGGGGCCAGCGCGCAACTGGGCTAGCCCCTCCTCCCGGGAGTCGGGGAGGCCCGGCCTTCCTAGTGCCCAGGCCACGGCTCCGGGGAGAAACCCGCCATGGAGGGCACGCGGGAGGCCCTCTGCCTGAGGTGGCAGGTGTCACGCCAGGGCCACTGCAAGCCTGGCTCGGCTTGCCTGCTTTCTCCAAAGGAGGCTGGCCGACCAGCCGAACCTGGCACCTGGGCCAGGCCCCTTCCAAGGGGACGAGTTCCAGAGGATAGAGCCCTGGGGGCGGCTGCCAAGTCTCCTGGGGCGTGTGCTGGGCCCCCGTCAGAGGAGGAAGCAGCCTGGTAAACGGTGTGCCAGGCCTGAGATCTGGAGGCCTCCCACAGCCGGGTCCCTGTCCTGCCCAGGCCCCCCGAGGGAGGACGATGGTCGGGCAGTGGCGAGCGGGGTGGGGCTGGCGCCGGGCCTGCCCTTGGATGCCCCGGGGAAGGGCGCCGGGGGATGGGCTGCCCCTGGCCAGGTCTGAGGGACCGACCCAGCTCGGGGCTGTCGGGGGCAGAGAGAGAACCCCCCTCCGCCCTTTCCCTTCAGGTTCTTAGGGCTGGCCAAATCCTTCCCAAGACAGCTTGTCTGGAGAAAATCAGACCCAGCTGAAGAACATGTGTCCATGGGGGAAACCCGGGAAACTGAGTCTCCCCACACAATAGCAGAGATTCTCATCTTGCATCCTCTCCTGAGCTAATGACAAAGGTGGATGTCCCGGGTGGGTGGGCCTGTGGAATGGGAGAGGGGAGGAAGTCTATTGTCATGCAGAGGGACATGGAAAGACTTGTCTGAAGCTTATCCCCTGCACTGGGGTCAGGTCGGGAAGGGACGGCACAGAGGTGAGCAGGAACCAACCGGCCTCTCTGTGGTGGGGCTGGCCCCGGGGCAGGCGTGGGGGTGATGGCTGGAAGTGGGATGGCGCGTGAGTTGGCACCAGCCAGCGGTGGAGGCAGAGACTCAGAGGTCAGGGATCTCTCTCTCTGTCTCTGTCTCTCTCTCTCTCCCTCAGGGAGCTGAGGAGAGTAAGGTGGCGCCCCCTGCCCACCTCGCCTACCTCTCCATGGGCCCTTCTTTCTCTGGCCGCTCCGGGAGCCCTGCGGGCTTGGGTTCAAGCCCCCACACACCGCACAGGCCAAGGGCGCATGCGCGACCGCCGGGGCCTAGGGCTGGCCTCGGGGGGCGGGGGGGTCCTCAGTGAAGGCCCCGCCCTCCCTCCAGGCTCTGACCCAGCTGCAGCTCTTCCATCGCCGCCCTTCTGGACTCGGCTTCAGCTGTCTCCCTCCCCTCCCCCACTCCCACTCAGCTTGCAGGCCGCTTCCCTGCCTTGACAGCATTGCTCTGGCCCTGAGGGCCACAGACCTACTGGGCTTCAAGCTCAAGGCTCTGCCTGGGCCTGCTGCTTCGGCCAGGGGCTCATTTTTTCCTGGAAAGACAAAGCCATGGCCTCACCCCACGCCTGCACTTTGCCACGGCAGGCAGCCCAGATGTAGGAAAGGCTGTGTGGAGTCAGAAGTGCCGAGACAGGCAGATGGCACCAGAGGGTTTGGGGGCCAGGGCGCAACTGGGCTAGCCCCTCCTCCCGGGAGTCGGGGAGGCCCGGCCTTCCTAGTGCCCAGGCCACGGCTCCGGGGAGAAACCCGCCATGGAGGGCACGCGGGAGGCCCTCTGCCTGAGGTGGCAGGTGTCACGCCAGGGCCACTGCAAGCCTGGCTCGGCTTGCCTGCTTTCTCCAAAGGAGGCTGGCCGACAAGCCGAACCTGGCACCTGGGCCAGGCCCCTTCCAAGGGGACGAGTTCCAGAGGATAGAGCCCTGGGGGCGGCTGCCAAGTCTCCTGGGGCGTGTGCTGGGCCCCCGTCAGAGGAGGAAGCAGCCTGGTAAACGGTGTGCCAGGCCTGAGATCTGGAGGCCTCCCACAGCCGGGTCCCTGTCCTGCCCAGGCCCCCCGAGGGAGCACGATGGTCGGGCAGTGGCGAGCGGGGTGGGGCTGGCGCCGGGCCTGCCCTTGGATGCCCCGGGGAAGGGCGCCGGGGGATGGGCTGCCCCTGGCCAGGTCTGAGGGACCGACCCAGCTCGGGGCTGTCGGGGGCAGAGAGAGAACCCCCCTCCGCCCTTTCCCTTCAGGTTCTTAGGGCTGGCCAAATCCTTCCCAAGACAGCTTGTCTGGAGAAAATCAGACCCAGCTGAAGAACATGTGTCCATGGGGGAAACCCGGGAAACTGAGTCTCCCCACACAATAGCAGAGATTCTCATCTTGCATCCTCTCCTGAGCTAATGACAAAGGTGGATGTCCCGGGTGGGTGGGCCTGTGGAATGGGAGAGGGGAGGAAGTCTATTGTCATGCAGAGGGACATGGAAAGACTTGTCTGAAGCTTATCCCCTGCACTGGGGTCAGGTCGGGAAGGGACGGCACAGAGGTGAGCAGGAACCAACCGGCCTCTCTGTGGTGGGGCTGGCCCCGGGGCAGGCGTGGGGGTGATGGCTGGAAGTGGGATGGCGCGTGAGTTGGCACCAGCCGGCGGTGGAGGCAGAGACTCAGAGGTCAGGGATCTCTCTCTCTGTCTCTGTCTCTCTCTCTCTCCCTCAGGGAGCTGAGGAGAGTAAGGTGGCACCCCCTGCCCACCTCGCCTACCTCTCCATGGGCCCTTCTTTCTCTGGCCGCTCCGGGAGCCCTGCGGGCTTGGGTTCAAGCCCCCACACACCGCACAGGCCAAGGGCGCATGCGCGACCGCCGGGGCCTAGGGCTGGCCTCGGGGGGCGGGGGGGTCCTCAGTGAAGGCCCCGCCCTCCCTCCAGGCTCTGACCCAGCTGCAGCTCTTCCATCGCCGCCCTTCTGGACTCGGCTTCAGCTGTCTCCCTCCCCTCCCCCACTCCCACTCAGCTTGCAGGCCGCTTCCCTGCCTTGACAGCATTGCTCTGGCCCTGAGGGCCACAGACCTACTCGGCTTCAAGCTCAAGGCTCTGCCTGGGCCTGCTGCTTCGGCCAGGGGCTCATTTTTTCCTGGAAAGACAAAGCCATGGCCTCACCCCACGCCTGCACTTTGCCACGGCAGGCAGCCCAGATGTAGGAAAGGCTCTGTGGAGTCAGAAGTGCCGAGACAGGCAGATGGCACCAGAGGGTTTGGGGGCCAGCGCGCAACTGGGCTAGCCCCTCCTCCCGGGAGTCGGGGCGGCCCGGCCTTCCTAGTGCCCAGGCCACGGCTCCGGGGAGACACCCGCCATGGAGGGCACGCGGGAGGCCCTCTGCCTGAGGTGGCAGGTGTCACGCCAGGGCCACTGCAAGCCTGGCTCGGCTTGCCTGCTTTCTCCAAAGGAGGCTGGCCGACCAGCCGAACCTGGCACCTGGGCCAGGCCCCTTCCAAGGGGACGAGTTCCAGAGGATAGAGCCCTGGGGGCGGCTGCCAAGTCTCCTGGGGCGTGTGCTGGGCCCCCGTCAGAGGAGGAAGCAGCCTGGTAAACGGTGTGCCAGGCCTGAGATCTGGAGGCCTCCCACATCCGGGTCCCTGTCCTGCCCAGGCCCCCCGATGGAGGACGATGGTCGGGCAGTGGCGAGCGGGGTGGGGCTGGCGCCGGGCCTGCCCTTGGATGCCCCGGGGAAGGGCGCCGGGGGATGGGCTGCCCCTGGCCAGGTCTGAGGGACCGACCCAGCTCGGGGCTGTCGGGGGCAGAGAGAGAACCCCCCTCCGCCCTTTCCCTTCAGGTTCTTAGGGCTGGCCAAATCCTTCCCAAGACAGCTTGTCTGGAGAAAATCAGACCCAGCTGAAGAACATGTGTCCATGGGGGAAACCCGGGAAACTGAGTCTCCCCACACAATAGCAGAGATTCTCATCTTGCATCCTCTCCTGAGCTAATGACAAAGGTGGATGTCCCGGGTGGGTGGGCCTGTGGAATGGGAGAGGGGAGGAAGTCTATTGTCATGCAGAGGGACATGGAAAGACTTGTCTGAAGCTTATCCCCTGCACTGGGGTCAGGTCGGGAAGGGACGGCACAGAGGTGAGCAGGAACCAACCGGCCTCTCTGTGGTGGGGCTGGCCCCGGGGCAGGCGTGGGGGTGATGGCTGGAAGTGGGATGGCGCGTGAGTTGGCACCAGCCAGCGGTGGAGGCAGAGACTCAGAGGTCAGGGATCTCTCTCTCTGTCTCTGTCTCTCTCTCTCTCCCTCAGGGAGCTGAGGAGAGTAAGGTGGCGCCCCCTGCCCACCTCGCCTACCTCTCCATGGGCCCTTCTTTCTCTGGCCGCTCCGGGAGCCCTGCGGGCTTGGGTTCAAGCCCCCACACACCGCACAGGCCAAGGGCGCATGCGCGACCGCCGGGGCCTAGGGCTGGCCTCGGGGGGCGGGGGGGTCCTCAGTGAAGGCCCCGCCCTCCCTCCAGGCTCTGACCCAGCTGCAGCTCTTCCATCGCCGCCCTTCTGGACTCGGCTTCAGCTGTCTCCCTCCCCTCCCCCACTCCCACTCAGCTTGCAGGCCGCTTCCCTGCCTTGACAGCATTGCTCTGGCCCTGAGGGCCACAGACCTACTGGGCTTCAAGCTCAAGGCTCTGCCTGGGCCTGCTGCTTCGGCCAGGGGCTCATTTTTTCCTGGAAAGACAAAGCCATGGCCTCACCCCACGCCTGCACTTTGCCACGGCAGGCAGCCCAGATGTAGGAAAGGCTCTGTGGAGTCAGAAGTGCCGAGACAGGCAGATGGCACCAGAGGGTTTGGGGGCCAGCGCGCAACTGGGCTAGCCCCTCCTCCCGGGAGTCGGGGAGGCCCGGCCTTCCTAGTGCCCAGGCCTCGGCTCCGGGGAGAAACCCGCCATGGAGGGCACGCGGGAGGCCCTCTGCCTGAGGTGGCAGGTGTCACGCCAGGGCCACTGCAAGCCTGGCTCGGCTTGCCTGCTTTCTCCAAAGGAGGCTGGCCGACCAGCCGAACCTGGCACCTGGGCCAGGCCCCTTCCAAGGGGACGAGTTCCAGAGGATAGAGCCCTGGGGGCGGCTGCCAAGTCTCCTGGGGCGTGTGCTGGGCCCCCGTCAGAGGAGGAAGCAGCCTGGTAAACGGTGTGCCAGGCCTGAGATCTGGAGGCCTCCCACAGCCGGGTCCCTGTCCTGCCCAGGCCCCCCGAGGGAGGACGATGGTCGGGCAGTGGCGAGCGGGGTGGGGCTGGCGCCGGGCCTGCCCTTGGATGCCCCGGGGAAGGGCGCCGGGGGATGGGCTGCCCCTGGCCAGGTCTGAGGGACCGACCCAGCTCGGGGCTGTCGGGGGCAGAGAGAGAACCCCCCTCCGCCCTTTCCCTTCAGGTTCTTAGGGCTGGCCAAATCCTTCCCAAGACAGCTTGTCTGGAGAAAATCAGACCCAGCTGAAGAACATGTGTCCATGGGGGAAACCCGGGAAACTGAGTCTCCCCACACAATAGCAGAGATTCTCATCTTGCATCCTCTCCTGAGCTAATGACAAAGGTGGATGTCCCGGGTGGGTGGGCCTGTGGAATGGGAGAGGGGAGGAAGTCTATTGTCATGCAGAGGGACATGGAAAGACTTGTCTGAAGCTTATCCCCTGCACTGGGGTCAGGTCGGGAAGGGACGGCACAGAGGTGAGCAGGAACCAACCGGCCTCTCTGTGGTGGGGCTGGCCCCGGGGCAGGCGTGGGGGTGATGGCTGGAAGTGGGATGGCGCGTGAGTTGGCACCAGCCAGCGGTGGAGGCAGAGACTCAGAGGTCAGGGATCTCTCTCTCTGTCTCTGTCTCTCTCTCTCTCCCTCAGGGAGCTGAGGAGAGTAAGGTGGCGCCCCCTGCCCACCTCGCCTACCTCTCCATGGGCCCTTCTTTCTCTGGCCGCTCCGGGAGCCCTGCGGGCTTGGGTTCAAGCCCCCACACACCGCACAGGCCAAGGGCGCATGCGCGACCGCCGGGGCCTAGGGCTGGCCTCGGGGGGCGGGGGGGTCCTCAGTGAAGGCCCCGCCCTCCCTCCAGGCTCTGACCCAGCTGCAGCTCTTCCATCGCCGCCCTTCTGGACTCGGCTTCAGCTGTCTCCCTCCCCTCCCCCACTCCCACTCAGCTTGCAGGCCGCTTCCCTGCCTTGACAGCATTGCTCTGGCCCTGAGGGCCACAGACCTACTGGGCTTCAAGCTCAAGGCTCTGCCTGGGCCTGCTGCTTCGGCCAGGGGCTCATTTTTTCCTGGAAAGACAAAGCCATGGCCTCACCCCACGCCTGCACTTTGCCACGGCAGGCAGCCCAGATGTAGGAAAGGCTCTGTGGAGTCAGAAGTGCCGAGACAGGCAGATGGCACCAGAGGGTTTGGGGGCCAGCGCGCAACTGGGCTAGCCCCTCCTCCCGGGAGTCGGGGAGGCCCGGCCTTCCTAGTGCCCAGGCCTCGGCTCCGGGGAGAAACCCGCCATGGAGGGCACGCGGGAGGCCCTCTGCCTGAGGTGGCAGGTGTCACGCCAGGGCCACTGCAAGCCTGGCTCGGCTTGCCTGCTTTCTCCAAAGGAGGCTGGCCGACCAGCCGAACCTGGCACCTGGGCCAGGCCCCTTCCAAGGGGACGAGTTCCAGAGGATAGAGCCCTGGGGGCGGCTGCCAAGTCTCCTGGGGCGTGTGCTGGGCCCCCGTCAGAGGAGGAAGCAGCCTGGTAAACGGTGTGCCAGGCCTGAGATCTGGAGGCCTCCCACAGCCGGGTCCCTGTCCTGCCCAGGCCCCCCGAGGGAGGACGATGGTCGGGCAGTGGCGAGCGGGGTGGGGCTGGCGCCGGGCCTGCCCTTGGATGCCCCGGGGAAGGGCGCCGGGGGATGGGCTGCCCCTGGCCAGGTCTGAGGGACCGACCCAGCTCGGGGCTGTCGGGGGCAGAGAGAGAACCCCCCTCCGCCCTTTCCCTTCAGGTTCTTAGGGCTGGCCAAATCCTTCCCAAGACAGCTTGTCTGGAGAAAATCAGACCCAGCTGAAGAACATGTGTCCATGGGGGAAACCCGGGAAACTGAGTCTCCCCACACAATAGCAGAGATTCTCATCTTGCATCCTCTCCTGAGCTAATGACAAAGGTGGATGTCCCGGGTGGGTGGGCCTGTGGAATGGGAGAGGGGAGGAAGTCTATTGTCATGCAGAGGGACATGGAAAGACTTGTCTGAAGCTTATCCCCTGCACTGGGGTCAGGTCGGGAAGGGACGGCACAGAGGTGAGCAGGAACCAACCGGCCTCTCTGTGGTGGGGCTGGCCCCGGGGCAGGCGTGGGGGTGATGGCTGGAAGTGGGATGGCGCGTGAGTTGGCACCAGCCAGCGGTGGAGGCAGAGACTCAGAGGTCAGGGATCTCTCTCTCTGTCTCTGTCTCTCTCTCTCTCCCTCAGGGAGCTGAGGAGAGTAAGGTGGCGCCCCCTGCCCACCTCGCCTACCTCTCCATGGGCCCTTCTTTCTCTGGCCGCTCCGGGAGCCCTGCGGGCTTGGGTTCAAGCCCCCACACACCGCACAGGCCAAGGGCGCATGCGCGACCGCCGGGGCCTAGGGCTGGCCTCGGGGGGCGGGGGGGTCCTCAGTGAAGGCCCCGCCCTCCCTCCAGGCTCTGACCCAGCTGCAGCTCTTCCATCGCCGCCCTTCTGGACTCGGCTTCAGCTGTCTCCCTCCCCTCCCCCACTCCCACTCAGCTTGCAGGCCGCTTCCCTGCCTTGACAGCATTGCTCTGGCCCTGAGGGCCACAGACCTACTGGGCTTCAAGCTCAAGGCTCTGCCTGGGCCTGCTGCTTCGGCCAGGGGCTCATTTTTTCCTGGAAAGACAAAGCCATGGCCTCACCCCACGCCTGCACTTTGCCACGGCAGGCAGCCCAGATGTAGGAAAGGCTGTGTGGAGTCAGAAGTGCCGAGACAGGCAGATGGCACCAGAGGGTTTGGGGGCCAGGGCGCAACTGGGCTAGCCCCTCCTCCCGGGAGTCGGGGAGGCCCGGCCTTCCTAGTGCCCAGGCCACGGCTCCGGGGAGAAACCCGCCATGGAGGGCACGCGGGAGGCCCTCTGCCTGAGGTGGCAGGTGTCACGCCAGGGCCACTGCAAGCCTGGCTCGGCTTGCCTGCTTTCTCCAAAGGAGGCTGGCCGACCAGCCGAACCTGGCACCTGGGCCAGGCCCCTTCCAAGGGGACGAGTTCCAGAGGATAGAGCCCTGGGGGCGGCTGCCAAGTCTCCTGGGGCGTGTGCTGGGCCCCCGTCAGAGGAGGAAGCAGCCTGGTAAACGGTGTGCCAGGCCTGAGATCTGGAGGCCTCCCACATCCGGGTCCCTGTCCTGCCCAGGCCCCCCGAGGGAGCACGATGGTCGGGCAGTGGCGAGCGGGGTGGGGCTGGCGCCGAGCCTGCCCTTGGATGCCCCGGGGAAGGGCGCCGGGGGATGGGCTGCCCCTGGCCAGGTCTGAGGGACCGACGCAGCTCGGGGCTGTCTGGGGCAGAGAGAGAACCCCCCTCCGCCCTTTCCCTTCAGGTTCTTAGGGCTGGCCAAATCCTTCCCAAGACAGCTTGTTTGGAGAAAATCAGACCCAGCTGAAGAACATGTGTCCATGGGGGAAACCCGGGAAACTGAGTCTCCCCACACAATAGCAGAGATTCTCATCTTGCATCCTCTCCTGAGCTAATGACAAAGGTGGATGTCCCGGGTGGGTGGGCCTGTGGAATGGGAGAGGGGAGGAAGTCTATTGTCATGCAGAGGGACATGGAAAGACTTGTCTGAAGCTTATCCCCTGCACTGGGGTCAGGTCGGGAAGGGACGGCACAGAGGTGAGCAGGAACCAACCGGCCTCTCTGTGGTGGGGCTGGCCCCGGGGCAGGCGTGGGGGTGATGGCTGGAAGTGGGATGGCGCGTGAGTTGGCACCAGCCAGCGGTGGAGGCAGAGACTCAGAGGTCAGGGATCTCTCTCTCTGTCTCTGTCTCTCTCTCTCTCCCTCAGGGAGCTGAGGAGAGTAAGGTGGCGCCCCCTGCCCACCTCGCCTACCTCTCCATGGGCCCTTCTTTCTCTGGCCGCTCCGGGAGCCCTGCGGGCTTGGGTTCAAGCCCCCACACACCGCACAGGCCAAGGGCGCATGCGCGACCGCCGGGGCCTAGGGCTGGCCTCGGGGGGCGGGGGGGTCCTCAGTGAAGGCCCCGCCCTCCCTCCAGGCTCTGACCCAGCTGCAGCTCTTCCATCGCCGCCCTTCTGGACTCGGCTTCAGCTGTCTCCCTCCCCTCCCCCACTCCCACTCAGCTTGCAGGCCGCTTCCCTGCCTTGACAGCATTGCTCTGGCCCTGAGGGCCACAGACCTACTGGGCTTCAAGCTCAAGGCTCTGCCTGGGCCTGCTGCTTCGGCCAGGGGCTCATTTTTTCCTGGAAAGACAAAGCCATGGCCTCACCCCACGCCTGCACTTTGCCACGGCAGGCAGCCCAGATGTAGGAAAGGCTCTGTGGAGTCAGAAGTGCCGAGACAGGCAGATGGCACCAGAGGGTTTGGGGGCCAGGGCGCAACTGGGCTAGCCCCTCCTCCCGGGAGTCGGGGAGGCCCGGCCTTCCTAGTGCCCAGGCCACGGCTCCGGGGAGAAACCCGCCATGGAGGGCACGCGGGAGGCCCTCTGCCTGAGGTGGCAGGTGTCACGCCAGGGCCACTGCAAGCCTGGCTCGGCTTGCCTGCTTTCTCCAAAGGAGGCTGGCCGACCAGCCGAACCTGGCACCTGGGCCAGGCCCCTTCCAAGGGGACGAGTTCCAGAGGATAGAGCCCTGGGGGCGGCTGCCAAGTCTCCTGGGGCGTGTGCTGGGCCCCCGTCAGAGGAGGAAGCAGCCTGGTAAACGGTGTGCCAGGCCTGAGATCTTGAGGCCTCCCACAGCCGGGTCCCTGTCCTGCCCAGGCCCCCCGAGGGAGCACGATGGTCGGGCAGTGGCGAGCGGGGTGGGGCTGGCGCCGAGCCTGCCCTTGGATGCCCCGGGGAAGGGCGCGGGGGGATGGGCTGCCCCTGGCCAGGTCTGAGGGACCGACCCAGCTCGGGGCTGTCGGGGGCAGAGAGAGAACCCCCCTCCGCCCTTTCCCTTCAGGTTCTTAGGGCTGGCCAAATCCTTCCCAAGACAGCTTGTCTGGAGAAAATCAGACCCAGCTGAAGAACATGTGTCCATGGGGGAAACCCGGGAAACTGAGTCTCCCCACACAATAGCAGAGATTCTCATCTTGCATCCTCTCCTGAGCTAATGACAAAGGTGGATGTCCCGGGTGGGTGGGCCTGTGGAATGGGAGAGGGGAGGAAGTCTATTGTCATGCAGAGGGACATGGAAAGACTTGTCTGAAGCTTATCCCCTGCACTGGGGTCAGGTCGGGAAGGGACGGCACAGAGGTGAGCAGGAACCAACCGGCCTCTCTGTGGTGGGGCTGGCCCCGGGGCAGGCGTGGGGGGTGATGGCTGGAAGTGGGATGGCGCGTGAGTTGGCACCAGCCAGCGGTGGAGGCAGAGACTCAGAGGTCAGGGATCTCTCTCTCTGTCTCTGTCTCTCTCTCTCTCCCTCAGGGAGCTGAGGAGAGTAAGGTGGCACCCCCTGCCCACCTCGCCTACCTCTCCATGGGCCCTTCTTTCTCTGGCCGCTCCGGGAGCCCTGCGGGCTTGGGTTCAAGCCCCCACACACCGCACAGGCCAAGGGCGCATGCGCGACCGCCGGGGCCTAGGGCTGGCCTCGGGGGGCGGGGGGGTCCTCAGTGAAGGCCCCGCCCTCCCTCCAGGCTCTGACCCAGCTGCAGCTCTTCCATCGCCGCCCTTCTGGACTCGGCTTCAGCTGTCTCCCTCCCCTCCCCCACTCCCACTCAGCTTGCAGGCCGCTTCCCTGCCTTGACAGCATTGCTCTGGCCCTGAGGGCCACAGACCTACTGGGCTTCAAGCTCAAGGCTCTGCCTGGGCCTGCTGCTTCGGCCAGGGGCTCATTTTTTCCTGGAAAGACAAAGCCATGGCCTCACCCCACGCCTGCACTTTGCCACGGCAGGCAGCCCAGATGTAGGAAAGGCTGTGTGGAGTCAGAAGTGCCGAGACAGGCAGATGGCACCAGAGGGTTTGGGGGCCAGCGCGCAACTGGGCTAGCCCCTCCTCCCGGGAGTCGGGGAGGCCCGGCCTTCCTAGTGCCCAGGCCACGGCTCCGGGGAGAAACCCGCCATGGAGGGCACGCGGGAGGCCCTCTGCCTGAGGTGGCAGGTGTCACGCCAGGGCCACTGCAAGCCTGGCTCGGCTTGCCTGCTTTCTCCAAAGGAGGCTGGCCGACCAGCCGAACCTGGCACCTGGGCCAGGCCCCTTCCAAGGGGACGAGTTCCAGAGGATAGAGCCCTGGGGGCGGCTGCCAAGTCTCCTGGGGCGTGTGCTGGGCCCCCGTCAGAGGAGGAAGCAGCCTGGTAAACGGTGTGCCAGGCCTGAGATCTGGAGGCCTCCCACATCCGGGTCCCTGTCCTGCCCAGGCCCCCCGATGGAGGACGATGGTCGGGCAGTGGCGAGCGGGGTGGGGCTGGCGCCGGGCCTGCCCTTGGATGCCCCGGGGAAGGGCGCCGGGGGATGGGCTGCCCCTGGCCAGGTCTGAGGGACCGACCCAGCTCGGGGCTGTCGGGGGCAGAGAGAGAACCCCCCCTCCGCCCTTTCCCTTCAGGTTCTTAGGGCTGGCCAAATCCTTCCCAAGACAGCTTGTCTGGAGAAAATCAGACCCAGCTGAAGAACATGTGTCCATGGGGAAACCCGGGAAACTGAGTCTCCCCACACAATATCAGAGATTCTCATCTTGCATCCTCTACTGAGCTAATGACAAAGGTGGATGTCCCGGGTGGGTGGGCCTGTGGAATGGGAGAGGGGAGGAAGTCTATTGTCATGCAGAGGGACATGGAAAGACTTGTCTGAAGCTTATCCCCTGCACTGGGGTCAGGTCGGGAAGGGACGGCACAGAGGTGAGCAGGAACCAACCGGCCTCTCTGTGGTGGGGCTGGCCCCGGGGCAGGCGTGGGGGTGATGGCTGGAAGTGGGATGGCGCGTGAGTTGGCACCAGCCAGCGGTGGAGGCAGAGACTCAGAGGTCAGGGATCTCTCTCTCTGTCTCTGTCTCTCTCTCTCTCCCTCAGGGAGCTGAGGAGAGTAAGGTGGCGCCCCCTGCCCACCTCGCCTACCTCTCCATGGGCCCTTCTTTCTCTGGCCGCTCCGGGAGCCCTGCGGGCTTGGGTTCAAGCCCCCACACACCGCACAGGCCAAGGGCGCATGCGCGACCGCCGGGGCCTAGGGCTGGCCTCGGGGGGCGGGGGGGTCCTCAGTGAAGGCCCCGCCCTCCCTCCAGGCTCTGACCCAGCTGCAGCTCTTCCATCGCCGCCCTTCTGGACTCGGCTTCAGCTGTCTCCCTCCCCTCCCCCACTCCCACTCAGCTTGCAGGCCGCTTCCCTGCCTTGACAGCATTGCTCTGGCCCTGAGGGCCACAGACCTACTGGGCTTCAAGCTCAAGGCTCTGCCTGGGCCTGCTGCTTCGGCCAGGGGCTCATTTTTTCCTGGAAAGACAAAGCCATGGCCTCACCCCACGCCTGCACTTTGCCACGGCAGGCAGCCCAGATGTAGGAAAGGCTGTGTGGAGTCAGAAGTGCCGAGACAGGCAGATGGCACCAGAGGGTTTGGGGGCCAGGGCGCAACTGGGCTAGCCCCTCCTCCCGGGAGTCGGGGAGGCCCGGCCTTCCTAGTGCCCAGGCCACGGCTCCGGGGAGAAACCCGCCATGGAGGGCACGCGGGAGGCCCTCCGCCTGAGGTGGTAGGTATCACGCCAGGGCCACTGCAAGCCTGGCTCGGCTTGCCTGCTTTCTCCAAAGGAGGCTGGCCGACCAGCCGAACCTGGCACCTGGGCCAGGCTGCTTCCAAGGGGACGAGTTGCAGAGGATAGAGCCCTGGGGGCGGCTGCCAAGTCTCCTGGGGCGTGTGCTGGGCCCCCGTCAGAGGAGGAAGCAGCCTGGTAAACGGTGTGCCAGGCCTGAGATCTGGAGGCCTCCCACACCCGGGTCCCTGTCCTGCCCAGGCCCCCCGAGGGAGGACGATGGTCGGGCAGTGGCGAGCGGGGTGGGGCTGGCGCCGGGCCTGCCCTTGGATGCCCCGGGGAAGGGCGCCGGGGGATGGGCTGCCCCTGGCCAGGTCTGAGGGACCGACCCAGCTCGGGGCTGTCGGGGGCAGAGAGAGAACCCCCCTCCGCCCTTTCCCTTCAGGTTCTTAGGGCTGGCCAAATCCTTCCAAGACAGCTTGTCTGGAGAAAATCAGACCCAGCTGAAGAACATGTTGTCCATGGGGAAACCCGGGAAACTGAGTCTCCCCACACAATAGCAGAGATTCTCATCTTGCATCCTCTCCTGAGCTAATGACAAAGGTGGATGTCCCGGGTGGGTGGGCCTGTGGAATGGGAGAGGGGAGGAAGTCTATTGTCATGCAGAGGGACATGGAAAGACTTGTCTGAAGCTTATCCCCTGCACTGGGTCAGGTCGGGAAGGGACGGCACAGAGGTGAGGCAGGAACCAACCGGCCTCTCTGTGGTGGGCTGGCCCCGGGGCAGGCGTGGGGGTGATGGCTGGAAGTGGGATGGCGCGTGAGTTGGCACCAGCCAGCGGTGGAGGCAGAGACTCAGAGGTCAGGGATCTCTCTCTCTGTCTCTGTCTCTCTCTCTCTCCCTCAGGGAGCTGAGGAGAGTAAGGTGGCGCCCCCTGCCCACCTCGCCTACCTCTCCATGGGCCCTTCTTTCTCTGGCCGCTCCGGGAGCCCTGCGGGCTTGGGTTCAAGCCCCCACACACACCGCCCACAGGCCAAGGGCGCATGCGCGACCGCCGGGGCCTAGGGCTGGCCTCGGGGGGCGGGGGGGTCCTCAGTGAAGGCCCCGCCCTCCCTCCAGGCTCTGACCCAGCTGCAGCTCTTCCATCGCCGCCCTTCTGGACTCGGCTTCAGCTGTCTCCCTCCCCTCCCCCACTCCCACTCAGCTTGCAGGCCGCTTCCCTGCCTTGACAGCATTGCTCTGGCCCTGAGGGCCACAGACCTACTGGGCTTCAAGCTCAAGGCTCTGCCTGGGCCTGCTGCTTCGGCCAGGGGCTCATTTTTTCCTGGAAAGACAAAGCCATGGCCTCACCCCACGCCTGCACTTTGCCACGGCAGGCAGCCCAGATGTAGGAAAGGCTCTGTGGAGTCAGAAGTGCCGAGACAGGCAGATGGCACCAGAGGGTTTGGGGGCCAGCGCGCAACTGGGCTAGCTCCCCCTCCCGGGAGTCGGGGAGGCCCGGCCTTCCTAGTGCCCAGGCCACGGCTCCGGGGAGAAACCCGCCATGGGGGGCACGCGGGAGGCCCTCTGCCTGAGGTGGCAGGTGTCACGCCAGGGCCACTGCAAGCCTGGCTCGGCTTGCCTGCTTTCTCCAAAGGAGGCTGGCCGACCAGCCGAACCTGGCACCTGGGCCAGGCCCCTTCCAAGGGGACGAGTTCCAGAGGATAGAGCCCTGGGGGCGGCTGCCAAGTCTCCTGGGGCGTGTGCTGGGCCCCCGTCAGAGGAGGAAGCAGCCTGGTAAATGGTGTGCCAGGCCTGAGATCTGGAGGCCTCCCACATCCGGGTCCCTGTCCTGCCCAGGCCCCCCGATGGAGGACGATGGTCGGGCAGTGGCGAGCGGGGTGGGGCTGGCGCCGGGCCTGCCCTTGGATGCCCCGGGGAAGGGCGCCGGGGGATGGGCTGCCCCTGGCCAGGTCTGAGGGACCGACCCAGCTCGGGGCTGTCGGGGGCAGAGAGAGAACCCCCCTCCGCCCTTTCCCTTCAGGTTCTTAGGGCTGGCCAAATCCTTCCCAAGACAGCTTGTCTGGAGAAAATCAGACCCAGCTGAAGAACATGTGTCCATGGGGGAAACCCGGGAAACTGAGTCTCCCCACACAATAGCAGAGATTCTCATCTTGCATCCTCTCCTGAGCTAATGACAAAGGTGGATGTCCCGGGTGGGTGGGCCTGTGGAATGGGAGAGGGGAGGAAGTCTATTGTCATGCAGAGGGACATGGAAAGACTTGTCTGAAGCTTATCCCCTGCACTGGGGTCAGGTCGGGAAGGGACGGCACAGAGGTGAGCAGGAACCAACCGGCCTCTCTGTGGTGGGGCTGGCCCTGGGGCAGGCGTGGGGGTGATGGCTGGAAGTGGGATGGCGCGTGAGTTGGCACCAGCCAGCGGTGGAGGCAGAGACTCAGAGGTCAGGGATCTCTCTCTCTGTCTCTGTCTCTCTCTCTCTCCCTCAGGGAGCTGAGGAGAGTAAGGTGGCGCCCCCTGCCCACCTCGCCTACCTCTCCATGGGCCCTTCTTTCTCTGGCCGCTCCGGGAGCCCTGCGGGCTTGGGTTCAAGCCCCCACACACCGCACAGGCCAAGGGCGCATGCGCGACCGCCGGGGCCTAGGGCTGGCCTCGGGGGGCGGGGGGGTCCTCAGTGAAGGCCCCGCCCTCCCTCCAGGCTCTGACCCAGCTGCAGCTCTTCCATCGCCGCCCTTCTGGACTCGGCTTCAGCTGTCTCCCTCCCCTCCCCCACTCCCACTCAGCTTGCAGGCCGCTTCCCTGCCTTGACAGCATTGCTCTGGCCCTGAGGGCCACAGACCTACTGGGCTTCAAGCTCAAGGCTCTGCCTGGGCCTGCTGCTTCGGCCAGGGGCTCATTTTTTCCTGGAAAGACAAAGCCATGGCCTCACCCCACGCCTGCACTTTGCCACGGCAGGCAGCCCAGATGTAGGAAAGGCTCTGTGGAGTCAGAAGTGCCGAGACAGGCAGATGGCACCAGAGGGTTTGGGGGCCAGCGCGCAACTGGGCTAGCCCCTCCTCCCGGGAGTCGGGGAGGCCCGGCCTTCCTAGTGCCCAGGCCACGGCTCCGGGGAGAAACCCGCCATGGAGGGCACGCGGGAGGCCCTCTGCCTGAGGTGGCAGGTGTCACGCCAGGGCCACTGCAAGCCTGGCTCGGCTTGCCTGCTTTCTCCAAAGGAGGCTGGCCGACCAGCCGAACCTGGCACCTGGGCCAGGCCCCTTCCAAGGGGACGAGTTCCAGAGGATAGAGCCCTGGGGGCGGCTGCCAAGTCTCCTGGGGCGTGTGCTGGGCCCCCGTCAGAGGAGGAAGCAGCCTGGTAAACGGTGTGCCAGGCCTGAGATCTGGAGGCCTCCCACACCCGGGTCCCTGTCCTGCCCAGGCCCCCCGAGGGAGGACGATGGTCGGGCAGTGGCGAGCGGGGTGGGGCTGGCGCCGGGCCTGCCCTTGGATGCCCCGGGGAAGGGCGCCGGGGGATGGGCTGCCCCTGGCCAGGTCTGAGGGACCGACCCAGCTCGGGGCTGTCGGGGGCAGAGAGAGAACCCCCCTCCGCCCTTTCCCTTCAGGTTCTTAGGGCTGGCCAAATCCTTCCCAAGACAGCTTGTCTGGAGAAAATCAGACCCAGCTGAAGAACATGTGTCCATGGGGGAAACCCGGGAAACTGAGTCTCCCCACACAATAGCAGAGATTCTCATCTTGCATCCTCTCCTGAGCTAATGACAAAGGTGGATGTCCCGGGTGGGTGGGCCTGTGGAATGGGAGAGGGGAGGAAGTCTATTGTCATGCAGAGGGACATGGAAAGACTTGTCTGAAGCTTATCCCCTGCACTGGGGTCAGGTCGGGAAGGGACGGCACAGAGGTGAGCAGGAACCAACCGGCCTCTCTGTGGTGGGGCTGGCCCCGGGGCAGGCGTGGGGGTGATGGCTGGAAGTGGGATGGCGCGTGAGTTGGCACCAGCCAGCGGTGGAGGCAGAGACTCAGAGGTCAGGGATCTCTCTCTCTGTCTCTGTCTCTCTCTCTCTCCCTCAGGGAGCTGAGGAGAGTAAGGTGGCGCCCCCTGCCCACCTCGCCTACCTCTCCATGGGCCCTTCTTTCTCTGGCCGCTCCGGGAGCCCTGCGGGCTTGGGTTCAAGCCCCCACACACCGCACAGGCCAAGGGCGCATGCGCGACCGCCGGGGCCTAGGGCTGGCCTCGGGGGGCGGGGGGGTCCTCAGTGAAGGCCCCGCCCTCCCTCCAGGCTCTGACCCAGCTGCAGCTCTTCCATCGCCGCCCTTCTGGACTCGGCTTCAGCTGTCTCCCTCCCCTCCCCCACTCCCACTCAGCTTGCAGGCCGCTTCCCTGCCTTGACAGCATTGCTCTGGCCCTGAGGGCCACAGACCTACTGGGCTTCAAGCTCAAGGCTCTGCCTGGGCCTGCTGCTTCGGCCAGGGGCTCATTTTTTCCTGGAAAGACAAAGCCATGGCCTCACCACACGCCTGCACTTTGCCACGGCAGGCAGCCCAGATGTAGGAAAGGCTCTGTGGAGTCAGAAGTGCCGAGACAGGCAGATGGCACCAGAGGGTTTGGGGGCCAGCGCGCAACTGGGCTAGCCCCTCCTCCCGGGAGTCGGGGAGGCCCGGCCTTCCTAGTGCCCAGGCCACGGCTCCGGGGAGAAACCCGCCATGGGGGGCACGCGGGAGGCCCTCTGCCTGAGGTGGCAGGTGTCACGCCAGGGCCACTGCAAGCCTGGCTCGGCTTGCCTGCTTTCTCCAAAGGAGGCTGGCCGACCAGCCGAACCTGGCACCTGGGCCAGGCCCCTTCCAAGGGGACGAGTTCCAGAGGATAGAGCCCTGGGGGCGGCTGCCAAGTCTCCTGGGGCGTGTGCTGGGCCCCCGTCAGAGGAGGAAGCAGCCTGGTAAACGGTGTGCCAGGCCTGAGATCTGGAGGCCTCCCACACCCGGGTCCCTGTCCTGCCCAGGCCCCCCGAGGGAGGACGATGGTCGGGCAGTGGCGAGCGGGGTGGGGGCTGGCGCCGGGCCTGCCCTTGGATGCCCCGGGGAAGGGCGCCGGGGGATGGGCTGCCCCTGGCCAGGTCTGAGGGACCGACCCAGCTCGGGGCTGTCGGGGGCAGAGAGAGAACCCCCCTCCGCCCTTTCCCTTCAGGTTCTTAGGGCTGGCCAAATCCTTCCCAAGACAGCTTGTCTGGAGAAAATCAGACCCAGCTGAAGAACATGTGTCCATGGGGGAAACCCGGGAAACTGAGTCTCCCCACACAATAGCAGAGATTCTCATCTTGCATCCTCTCCTGAGCTAATGACAAAGGTGGATGTCCCGGGTGGGTGGGCCTGTGGAATGGGAGAGGGGAGGAAGTCTATTGTCATGCAGAGGGACATGGAAAGACTTGTCTGAAGCTTATCCCCTGCACTGGGGTCAGGTCGGGAAGGGACGGCACAGAGGTGAGCAGGAACCAACAGGCCTGTCTGTGGTGGGGCTGGCCCCGGGGCAGGCGTGGGGGTGATGGCTGGAAGTGGGATGGCGCGTGAGTTGGCACCAGCCAGCGGTGGAGGCAGAGACTCAGAGGTCAGGGATCTCTCTCTCTGTCTCTGTCTCTCTCTCTCTCCCTCAGGGAGCTGAGGAGAGTAAGGTGGCGCCCCCTGCCCACCTCTCCTACCTCTCTATGGGCCCTTCTTTCTCTGGCCGCTCCGGGAGCCCTGCGGGCTTGGGTTCAAGCCCCCACACACCGCACAGGCCAAGGGCGCATGCGCGACCGCCGGGGGCCTAGGGCTGGCCTCGGGGGGCGGGGGGGTCCTCAGTGAAGGCCCCGCCCTCCCTCCAGGCTCTGACCCAGCTGCAGCTCTTCCATCGCCGCCCTTCTGGACTCGGCTTCAGCTGTCTCCCTCCCCTCCCCCACTCCCACTCAGCTTGCAGGCCGCTTCCCTGCCTTGACAGCATTGCTCTGGCCCTGAGGGCCACAGACCTACTGGGCTTCAAGCTCAAGGCTCTGCCTGGGCCTGCTGCTTCGGCCAGGGCTCATTTTTTCCTGGAAAGACAAAGCCATGGCCTCACCCCACGCCTGCACTTTGCCACGGCAGGCAGCCCAGATGTAGGAAAGGCTCTGTGGAGTCAGAAGTGCCGAGACAGGCAGATGGCACCAGAGGGTTTGGGGGCCAGCGCGCAACTGGGCTAGCCCCTCCTCCCGGGAGTCGGGGAGGCCCGGCCTTCCTAGTGCCCAGGCCACGGCTCCGGGGAGAAACCGCCATGGAGGGCACGCGGGAGGCCCTCTGCCTGAGGTGGCAGGTGTCACGCCAGGGCCACTGCAAGCCTGGCTCGGCTTGCCTGCTTTCTCCAAAGGAGGCTGGCCGACCAGCCGAACCTGGCACCTGGGCCAGGCCCCTTCCAAGGGGACGAGTTGCAGAGGATAGAGCCCTGGGGGCGGCTGCCAAGTCTCCTGGGGCGTGTGCTGGGCCCCCGTCAGAGGAGGAAGCAGCCTGGTAAACGGGTGTGTGCCAGGCCTGAGATCTGGAGGCCTCCCACACCCGGGTCCCTGTCCTGCCCAGGCCCCCCGAGGGAGGACGATGGTCGGGCAGTGGCGAGCGGGGGTGGGGCTGGCGCCGGGCCTGCCCTTGGATGCCCCGGGGAAGGGCGCCGGGGGATGGGCTGCCCCTGGCCAGGTCTGAGGGACCGACCCAGCTCGGGGCTGTTGGGGGCAGAGAGAGAACCCCCCTCCGCCCTTTCCCTTCAGGTTCTTAGGGCTGGCCAAATCCTTCCCAAGACAGCTTGTCTGGAGAAAATCAGACCCAGCTGAAGAACATGTGTCCATGGGGGAAACCCGGGAAACTGAGTCTCCCCACACAATAGCAGAGATTCTCATCTTGCATCCTCTCCTGAGCTAATGACAAAGGTGGATGTCCCGGGTGGGTGGGCCTGTGGAATGGGAGAGGGGAGGAAGTCTATTGTCATGCAGAGGGACATGGAAAGACTTGTCTGAAGCTTATCCCCTGCACTGGGGTCAGGTCGGGAAGGGGACGGCACAGAGGTGAGCAGGAACCAACCGGCCTCTCTGTGGTGGGGCTGGCCCCGGGGCAGGCGTGGGGGTGATGGCTGGAAGTGGGATGGCGCGTGAGTTGGCACCAGCCAGCGGTGGAGGCAGAGACTCAGAGGTCAGGGATCTCTCTCTCTGTCTCTGTCTCTCTCTCTCTCCCTCAGGGAGCTGAGGAGAGTAAGGTGGCGCCCCCTGCCCACCTCGCCTACCTCTCCATGGGCCCTTCTTTCTCTGGCCGCTCCGGGAGCCCTGCGGGCTTGGGTTCAAGCCCCCACACACCGCACAGGCCAAGGGCGCATGCGCGACCGCCGGGGCCTAGGGCTGGCCTCGGGGGGCGGGGGGGGTCCTCAGTGAAGGCCCCGCCCTCCCTCCAGGCTCTGACCCAGCTGCAGCTCTTCCATCGCCGCCCTTCTGGACTCGGCTTCAGCTGTCTCCCTCCCCTCCCCCACTCCCACTCAGCTTGCAGGCCGTCTTCCCTGCCTTGACAGCATTGCTCTGGCCCTGAGGGCCACAGACCTACTGGGCTTCAAGCTCAAGGCTCTGCCTGGGCCTGCTGCTTCGGCCAGGGGCTCATTTTTTCCTGGAAAGACAAAGCCATGGCCTCACCCCACGCCTGCACTTTGCCACGGCAGGCAGCCCAGATGTAGGAAAGGCTCTGTGGAGTCAGAAGTGCCGAGACAGGCAGATGGCACCAGAGGGTTTGGGGGCCAGGGCGCAACTGGGCTAGCCCCTCCTCCCGGGAGTCGGGGAGGCCCGGCCTTCCTAGTGCCCAGGCCACGGCTCCGGGGAGAAACCCGCCATGGAGGGCACGCGGGAGGCCCTCCGCCTGAGGTGGCAGGTGTCACGCCAGGGCCACTGCAAGCCTGGCTCGGCTTGCCTGCTTTCTCCAAAGGAGGCTGGCCGACCAGCCGAACCTGGCACCTGGGCCAGGCCCCTTCCAAGGGGACGAGTTCCAGAGGATAGAGCCCTGGGGGCGGCTGCCAAGTCTCCTGGGGCGTGTGCTGGGCCCCCGTCAGAGGAGGAAGCAGCCTGGTAAACGGTGTGCCAGGCCTGAGATCTGGAGGCCTCCCACACCCGGGTCCCTGTCCTGCCCAGGCCCCCCGAGGGAGGACGATGGTCGGGCAGTGGCGAGCGGGGTGGGGCTGGCGCCGGGCCTGCCCTTGGATGCCCCGGGGAAGGGCGCCGGGGGATGGGCTGCCCCTGGCCAGGTCTGAGGGACCGACCCAGCTCGGGGCTGTCGGGGGCAGAGAGAGAACCCCCCTCCGCCCTTTCCCTTCAGGTTCTTAGGGCTGGCCAAATCCTTCCCAAGACAGCTTGTCTGGAGAAAATCAGACCAGCTGAAGAACATGTGTCCATGGGGGAAACCCGGGAAACTGAGTCTCCCCACACAATAGCAGAGATTCTCATCTTGCATCCTCTCCTGAGCTAATGACAAAGGTGGATGTCCCGGGTGGGTGGGCCTGTGGAATGGGAGAGGGGAGGAAGTCTATTGTCATGCAGAGGGACATGGAAAGACTTGTCTGAAGCTTATCCCCTGCACTGGGGTCAGGTCGGGAAGGGACGGCACAGAGGTGAGCAGGAACCAACCGGCCTCTCTGTGGTGGGGCTGGCCCCGGGGCAGGCGTGGGGGTGATGGCTGGAAGTGGGATGGCGCGTGAGTTGGCACCAGCCAGCGGTGGAGGCAGAGACTCAGAGGTCAGGGATCTCTCTCTCTGTCTCTGTCTCTCTCTCTCTCCCTCAGGGAGCTGAGGAGAGTAAGGTGGCGCCCCCTGCCCACCTCGCCTACCTCTCCATGGGCCCTTCTTTCTCTGGCCGCTCCGGGAGCCCTGCGGGCTTGGGTTCAAGCCCCCACACACCGCACAGGCCAAGGGCGCATGCGCGACCGCCGGGGCCTAGGGCTGCCTCGGGGGGCGGGGGGGTCCTCAGTGAAGGCCCCGCCCTCCCTCCAGGCTCTGACCCAGCTGCAGCTCTTCCATCGCCGCCCTTCTGGACTCGGCTTCAGCTGTCTCCCTCCCCTCCCCCACTCCCACTCAGCTTGCAGGCCGCTTCCCTGCCTTGACAGCATTGCTCTGGCCCTGAGGGCCACAGACCTACTGGGCTTCAAGCTCAAGGCTCTGCCTGGGCCTGCTGCTTCGCCAGGGGCTCATTTTTTCCTGGAAAGACAAAGCCATGGCCTCACCCCACGCCTGCACTTTGCCACGGCAGGCAGCCCAGATGTAGGAAAGGCTCTGTGGAGTCAGAAGTGCCGAGACAGGCAGATGGCACCAGAGGGTTTGGGGGCCAGCGCGCAACTGGGCTAGCCCCTCCTCCGGGAGTCGGGGAGGCCCGGCCTTCCTAGTGCCCAGGCCACGGCTCCGGGGAGAAACCCGCCATGGAGGGCACGCGGGAGGCCCTCCGCCTGAGGTGGCAGGTGTCACGCCAGGGCCACTGCAAGCCCTGGCTCGGCTTGCCTGCTTTCTCCAAAGGAGGCTGGCCGACCAGCCGAACCTGGCACCTGGGCCAGGCCCCTTCCAAGGGGACGAGTTCCAGAGGATAGAGCCCTGGGGGCGGCTGCCAAGTCTCCTGGGGCGTGTGCTGGGCCCCCGTCAGAGGAGGAAGCACGCTGGTAAACGGTGGTGCCAGGCCTGAGATCTGGAGGCCTCCCACACCCGGGTCCCTGTCCTGCCCAGGCCCCCCGAGGGAGGACGATGGTCGGGCAGTGGCGAGCGGGGGTGGGGCTGGCGCCGGGCCTGCCCTTGGATGCCCCGGGGAAGGGCGCCGGGGGATGGGCTGCCCCTGGCCAGGTCTGAGGGACCGACCCAGCTCGGGGCTGTCGGGGGCAGAGAGAGAACCCCCCTCCGCCCTTTCCCTTCAGGTTCTTAGGGCTGGCCAAATCCTTCCCAAGACAGCTTGTCTGGAGAAAATCAGACCCAGCTGAAGAACATGTGTCCATGGGGGAAACCCGGGAAACTGAGTCTCCCCACACAATAGCAGAGATTCTCATCTTGCATCCTCTCCTGAGCTAATGACAAAGGTGGATGTCCCGGGTGGGTGGGCCTGTGGAATGGGAGAGGGGAGGAAGTCTATTGTCATGCAGAGGGACATGGAAAGACTTGTCTGAAGCTTATCCCCTGCACTGGGGTCAGGTCGGGAAGGGACGGCACAGAGGTGAGCAGGAACCAACCGGCCTCTCTGTGGTGGGGCTGGCCCCGGGGCAGGCGTGGGGGTGATGGCTGGAAGTGGGATGGCGCGTGAGTTGGCACCAGCCAGCGGTGGAGGCAGAGACTCAGAGGTCAGGGATCTCTCTCTCTGTCTCTGTCTCTCTCTCTCTCCCTCAGGGAGCTGAGGAGAGTAAGGTGGCGCCCCCTGCCCACCTCGCCTACCTCTCCATGGGCCCTTCTTTCTCTGGCCGCTCCGGGAGCCCTGCGGGCTTGGGTTCAAGCCCCCACACACCGCACCTGCCAAGGGCGCATGCGCGACCGCCGGGGCCTAGGGCTGGCCTCGGGGGGCGGGGGGGGTCCTCAGTGAAGGCCCCGCCCCTCCCTCCAGGCTCTGACCCAGCTGCAGCTCTTCCATCGCCGCCCTTCTGGACTCGGCTTCAGCTGTCTCCCTCCCCTCCCCCACTCCCACTCAGCTTGCAGGCCGCTTCCCTGTCTTGACAGCATTGCTCTGGCCCTGAGGGCCACAGACCTACTGGGCTTCAAGCTCAAGGCTCTGCCTGGGCCTGCTTGCTTCGGCCAGGGGCTCATTTATTCCTGGAAAGACAAAGCCATGGCCTCACCCCACGCCTGCACTTTGCCACGGCAGGCAGCCCAGATGTAGGAAAGGCTCTGTGGAGTCAGAAGTGCCGAGACAGGCAGATGGCACCAGAGGGTTTGGGGGCCAGCGCGCAACTGGGCTAGCCCCTCCTCCCGGGAGTCGGGGAGGCCCGGCCTTCCTAGTGCCCAGGCCACGGCTCCGGGGAGAAACCCGCCATGGAGGGCACGCGGGAGGCCCTCTGCCTGAGGTGGCAGGTGTCACGCCAGGGCCACTGCAAGCCTGGCCGGCTTGCCTGCTTTCTCCAAAGGAGGCTGGCCGACCAGCCGAACCTGGCACCTGGGCCAGGCCCCTTCCAAGGGGACGAGTTCCAGAGGATAGAGCCCTGGGGGCGGCTGCCAAGTCTCCTGGGGCGTGTGCTGGGCCCCCGTCAGAGGAGGAAGCAGCCTGGTAAACGGTGTGCCAGGCCTGAGATCTGGAGGCCTCCCACAGCCGGGTCCCTGTCCTGCCCAGGCCCCCCGAGGGAGCACGATGGTCGGGCAGTGGCGAGCGGGGTGGGGCTGGCGCCGGGCCTGCCCTTGGATGCCCCGGGGAAGGGCGCCGGGGGATGGGCTGCCCCTGGCCAGGTCTGAGGGACCGACCCAGCTCGGGGCTGTCGGGGGCAGAGAGAGAACCCCCCTCCGCCCTTTCCCTTCAGGTTCTTAGGGCTGGCCAAATCCTTCCCAGACAGCTTGTCTGGAGAAAATCAGACCCAGCTGAAGAACATGTGTCCATGGGGGAAACCCGGAAACTGAGTCTCCCCACACAATAGCAGAGATTCTCATCTTGC
>NW_026691848.1:0-39193 GCF_020826845.1 Diceros bicornis minor | reverse complement strand
TCAGTTTCCCGGGTTTCCCCCATGGACACATGTTCTTCAGCTGGGTCTGATTTTCTCCAGACAAGCTGTCTTGGGAAGGATTTGGCCAGCCCTAAGAAGCTGAAGGGAAAGTGCGGAGGGGGGTTCTCTCTCTGCCCCCGACAGCCCCGAGCTGGGTCGGTCCCTCAGACCTGGCCAGGGGCAGCCCATCCCCCGGCGCCCTTCCCGGGGCATCCAAGGGCAGGCTCGGCGCCAGCCCCACCCCGCTCGCCACTGCCCGACCATCGTCCTCCCTCGGGGGGCCTGGGCAGGACAGGGACCCGGCTGTGGGAGGCCTCCAGATCTCAGGCCTGGCACACCGTTTAGCAGGCTGCTTCCTCCTCTGACGGGGGCCCAGCACACGCCCCAGGAGACTTGGCAGCCGCCCCCAGGGGCTCTATCCTCTGGAACTCGTCCCCTTGGAAGGGGCCTGGCCCAGGTGCCAGGTTCGGCTGGTCGGCCAGCCTCCTTTGGAGAAAGCAGGCAAGCCGAGCCAGGCTTGCAGTGGCCCTGGCGTGACACCTGCCACCTCAGGCAGAGGGCCTCCCGCGTGCCCTCCATGGCGGGTTTCTCCCCGGAGCCGTGGCCTGGGCACTAGGAAGGCCGGGCCTCCCCGACTCCCGGGAGGAGGGGCTAGCCCAGTTGCGCCCTGGCCCCCAAACCCTCTGGTGCCATCTGCCTGTCTCGGCACTTCTGACTCCACAGAGCCTTTCCTACATCTGGGCTGCCTGCCGTGGCAAAGTGCAGGCGTGGGGTGAGGCCATGGCTTTGTCTTTCCAGGAAAAAATGAGCCCCTGGCCGAAGCAGCAGGCCCAGGCAGAGCCTTGAGCTTGAAGCCCAGTAGGTCTGTGGCCCTCAGGGCCAGAGCAATGCTTCAAGGCAGGGAAGCGGCCTGCAAGCTGAGTGGGAGTGGGGGAGGGGAGGGAGACAGCTGAAGCCGAGTCCAGAAGGGCGGCGATGGAAGAGCTGCAGCTGGGTCAGAGCCTGGAGGGAGGGCGGGGCCTTCACTGAGGACCCCCCCGCCCCCCGAGGCCAGCCCTAGGCCCTGGCGGTCGCGCATGCGCCCTTGGCCTGTGCGGTGTGTGGGGGCTTGAACCCAAGCCCGCAGGGCTCCCGGAGCGGCCAGAGAAAGAAGGGCCCATGGAGAGGTAGGCGAGGTGGGCAGGGGGCGCCACCTTACTCTCCTCAGCTCCCTGAGGGAGAGAGAGAGAGACAGAGACAGAGAGAGAGATCCCTGACCTCTGAGTCTCTGCCTCCACCGCTGGCTGGTGCCAACTCACGCGCCATCCCACTTCCAGCCATCACCCCCACGCCTGCCCCGGGCCAGCCCCACCACAGAGAGGCCGGTTGGTTCCTGCTCACCTCTGTGCCGTCCCTTCCCGACCTGACCCCAGTGCAGGGGATAAGCTTCAGACAAGTCTTTCCATGTCCCTCTGCATGACAATGACTTCCTCCCCTCTCCCATTCCACAGGCCCACCCACCCGGGACATCCACCTTGGTCATTAGCTCAGGAGAGGATGCAAGATGAGAATCTCTGCTATTGTGTGCGGAGACTCAGTTTCCCGGGTTTCCCCATGGACACATGTTCTTCAGCTGGGTCTGATTTTCTCCAGACAAGCTGTCTTGGGAAGGATTTGGCCAGCCCTAAGAAGCTGAAGGGAAAGGCGGAGGGGGGTTCTCTCTCTGCCCCGACAGCCCCGTGCTGGGTCGGTCCCTCAGACCTGGCCAGGGGCAGCCCATCCCCCGGCGCCCTTCCCCGGGGCATCCAAGGGCAGGCTCGGCGCCAGCCCCACCCCGCTCGCCACTGCCCGACCATCGTCCTCCCTCGGGGGCCTGGGCAGGACAGGGACCCGGCTGTGGGAGGCCTCCAGATCTCAGGCCTGGCACACCGTTACCAGGCTGCTTCCTCCTCTGACGGGGGGCCCAGCACACGCCCCAGGAGACTTGGCAGCCGCCCCCAGGGCTCTATCCTCTGGAACTCGTCCCCTTGGAAGGGGCCTGGCCCAGGTGCCAGGTTCGGCTGGTCGGCCAGCCTCCTTTGGAGAAAGCAGGCAAGCCGAGCCAGGCTTGCAGTGGCCCTGGCGTGACACCTGCCACCTCAGGCAGAGGGCCTCCCGCGTGCCCTCCATGGCGGGTTTCTCCCCGGAGCCGTGGCCTGGGCACTAGGAAGGCCGGGCCTCCCCGACTCCGGGAGGAGGGGCTAAGCCCAGTTGCGCCCTGGCCCCAAACCCTCTGGTGCCATCTGCCTGTCTCGGCACTTCTGACTCCACAGAGCCTTTCCTACATCTGGGCTGCCTGCCGTGGCAAAGTGCAGGCGTGGGGTGAGGCCATGGCTTTGTCTTTCCAGGAAAAAATGAGCCCCTGGCCGAAGCAGCAGGCCCAGGCAGAGCCTTGAGCTTGAAGCCCAGTAGGTCTGTGGCCCTCAGGGCCAGAGCAATGCTTTCAAGGCAGGGAAGCGGCCTGCAAGCTGAGTGGGAGTGGGGGAGGGGAGGGAGACAGCTGAAGCCGAGTCCAGAAGGGCGGCGATGGAAGAGCTGCAGCTGGGTCAGAGCCTGGAGGGAGGGCGGGGCCTTCACTGAGGACCCCCCCGCCCCCCGAGGCCAGCCCTAGGCCCCGGCGGTCGCGCATGCGCCCTTGGCCTGTGCGGTGTGTGGGGGCTTGAACCCAAGCCCGCAGGGCTCCCGGAGCGGCCAGAGAAAGAAGGGCCCATGGAGAGGTAGGCGAGGTGGGCAGGGGGCGCCACCTTACTCTCCTCAGCTCCCTGAGGGAGAGAAGAGAGAGACAGAGACAGAGAGAGAGATCCCTGACCTCTGAGTCTCTGCCTCCAACCGCTGGCTGGTGCCAACTCACGCGCCATCCCACTTCCAGCCATCACCCCCACGCCTGCCCCGGGGCCAGCCCCACCACAGAGAGGCCGGTTGGTTCCTGCTCACCTCTGTGCCGTCCCTTCCCGACCTGACCCCAGTGCAGGGGATAAGCTTCAGACAAGTCTTTCCATGTCCCTCTGCATGACAATAGACTTCCTCCCCTCTCCCATTCCACAGGCCCACCCACCCGGGACATCCACCTTTGTCATTAGCTCAGGAGAGGATGCAAGATGAGAATCTCTGCTATTGTGTGCGGAGACTCAGTTTCCCGGGTTTCCCCCATGGACACATGTTCTTCAGCTGGGTCTGATTTTCTCCAGACAAGCTGTCTTGGGAAGGATTTGGCCAGCCCTAAGAAGCTGAAGGGAAAGGGCGGAGGGGGGTTCTCTCTCTGCCCCCGACAGCCCCGAGCTGTGTCGGTCCCTCAGACCTGGCCAGGGGCAGCCCATCCCCCGGCGCCCTTCCCCGGGGCATCCAAGGGCAGGCTCGGCGCCAGCCCCACCCCGCTCGCCACTGCCCGACCATCGTCCTCCCTCGGGGGGCCTGGGCAGGACAGGGACCCGGCTGTGGGAGGCCTCCAGATCTCAGGCCTGGCACACCGTTTAGCAGGCTGCTTCCTCCTCTGACGGGGGCCCAGCACACGCCCCAGGAGACTTGGCAGCCGCCCCCAGGGCTCTATCCTCTGGAACTCGTCCCCTTGGAAGGGGCCTGGCCCAGGTGCCAGGTTCGGCTGGTCGGCCAGCCTCCTTTGGAGAAAGCAGGCAAGCCGAGCCAGGCTTGCAGTGGCCCTGGCGTGACACCTGCCACCTCAGGCAGAGGCCTCCCGCGTGCCCTCCATGGCGGGTTTCTCCCCGGAGCCGTGGCCTGGGCACTAGGAAGGCCGGGCCTCCCCGACTCCCGGGAGGAGGGGCTAGCCCAGTTGCGCCCTGGCCCCCAAACCCTCTGGTGCCATCTGCCTGTCTCGGCACTTCTGACTCCACAGAGCCTTTCCTACATCTGGGCTGCCTGCCGTGGCAAAGTGCAGGCGTGGGGTGAGGCCATGGCTTGTCTTTCAGGAAAAAATGAGCCCCTGGCCGAAGCAGCAGGCCCAGGCAGAGCCTTGAGCTTGAAGCCCAGTAGGTCTGTGGCCCTCAGGGCCAGAGCAATGCTTTCAAGGCAGGGAAGCGGCCTGCAAGCTGAGTGGGAGTGGGGGAGGGGAGGGAGACAGCTGAAGCCGAGTCCAGAAGGGCGGCGATGGAAGAGCTGCAGCTGGGTCAGAGCCTGGAGGGAGGGCGGGGCCTTCACTGAGGACCCCCCCGCCCCCCGAGGCCAGCCCTAGGCCCCGGCGGTCGCGCATGCGCCCTTGGCCTGTGCGGTGTGTGGGGGCTTGAACCCAAGCCCGCAGGGCTCCCGGAGCGGCCAGAGAAAGAAGGGCCCATGGAGAGGTAGGCGAGGTGGGCAGGGGGCGCCACCTTACTCTCCTCAGCTCCCTGAGGGAGAGAGAGAGAGACAGAGACAGAGAGAGAGATCCCTGACCTCTGAGTCTCTGCCTCCACCGCTGGCTGGTGCCAACTCACGCGCCATCCCACTTCCAGCCATCACCCCCACGCCTGCCCCGGGGCCAGCCCCACCACAGAGAGGCCGGTTGGTTCCTGCTCACCTCTGTGCCGTCCCTTCCCGACCTGACCCAGTGCAGGGGATAAGCTTCAGACAAGTCTTTCCATGTCCCTCTGCATGACAATAGACTTCCTCCCCTCTCCCATTCCACAGGCCCACCCACCCGGGACATCCACCTTTGTCATTAGCTCAGGAGAGGATGCAAGATGAGAATCTCTGCTATTGTGTGGGGAGACTCAGTTTCCCGGGTTTCCCCCATGGACACATGTTCTTCAGCTGGGTCTGATTTTCTCCAGACAAGCTGTCTTGGAAGGATTTGGCCAGCCCTAAGAAGCTGAAGGAAAGGGCGGAGGGGGGTTCTCTCTCTGCCCCGACAGCCCCGAGCTGGGTCGGTCCCTCAGACCTGGCCAGGGGCAGCCCATCCCCCGGCGCCCTTCCCCGGGGCATCCAAGGGCAGGCTCGGCGCCAGCCCCACCCCGCTCGCCACTGCCCGACCATCGTCCTCCCTCGGGGGGCCTGGGCAGGACAGGGACCCGGCTGTGGAGGCCTCCAGATCTCAGGCCTGGCACACCGTTTACCAGGCTGCTTCCTCCTCTGACGGGGGCCCAGCACACGCCCCAGGAGACTTGGCAGCCGCCCCCAGGGCTCTATCCTCTGGAACTCGTCCCCTTGGAAGGGGCCTGGCCCAGGTGCCAGGTTCGGCTGGTCGGCCAGCCTCCTTTGGAGAAAGCAGGCAAGCCGAGCCAGGCTTGCAGTGGCCCTGGCGTGACACCTGCCACCTCAGGCAGAGGGCCTCCCGCGTGCCCTCCATGGCGGGTTTCTCCCCGGAGCCGTGGCCTGGGCACTAGGAAGGCCGGGCCTCCCCGACTCCCGGAGGAGGGGCTAGCCAGTTGCGCCCTGGCCCCCAAACCCTCTGGTGCCATCTGCCTGTCTCGGCACTTCTGACTCCACAGAGCCTTTCCTACATCTGGGCTGCCTGCCGTGGCAAAGTGCAGGCGTGGGGTGAGGCCATGGCTTTGTCTTTCCAGGAACAAATGAGCCCCTGGCCGAAGCAGCAGGCCCAGGCAGAGCCTTGAGCTTGAAGCCCAGTAGGTCTGTGGCCCTCAGGCCAGAGCAATGCTTTTCAAGGCAGGGAAGCGGCCTGCAAGCTGAGTGGGAGTGGGGAGGGGAGGGAGACAGCTGAAGCCGAGTCCAGAAGGGCGGCGATGGAAGAGCTGCAGCTGGGTCAGAGCCTGGAGGGAGGGCGGGGCCTTCACTGAGGACCCCCCCGCCCCCCGAGGCCAGCCCTAGGCCCCGGCGGTCGCGCATGCGCCCTTGGCCTGTGCGGTGTGTGGGGGTTTGAACCCAAGCCCGCAGGGCTCCCGGAGCGGCCAGAGAAAGAAGGGCCCATGGAGAGGTAGGCGAGGTGGGCAGGGGGCGCCACCTTACTCTCCTCAGCTCCCTGAGGGAGAGAGAGAGAGACAGAGACAGAGAGAGAGATCCCTGACCTCTGAGTCTCTGCCTCCACCGCTGGCTGGTGCCAACTCACGCGCCATCCCACTTCCAGCCATCACCCCCACGCCTGCCCCGGGGCCAGCCCCACCACAGAGAGGCCGGTTGGTTCCTGCTCACCTCTGTGCCGTCCCTTCCCGACCTGACCCCAGTGCAGGGATAAGCTTCAGACAAGTCTTTCCATGTCCCTCTGCAATGACAATAGACTTCCTCCCCTCTCCCATTCCACAGGCCCACCCACCCGGGACATCCACCTTTGTCATTAGCTCAGGAGAGGATGCAAGATGAGAATCTCTGCTATTGTGTGCGGAGACTCAGTTTCCCGGGTTTCCCCCATGGACACATGTTCTTCAGCTGGGTCTGATTTTCTCCAGACAAGCTGTCTTGGGAAGGATTTGGCCAGCCCTAAGAAGCTGAAGGGAAAGGGCGGAGGGGGGTTCTCTCTCTGCCCCCGACAGCCCCGAGCTGGGTCGGTCCCTCAGACCTGGCCAGGGGCAGCCCATCCCCCGGCGCCCTTCCCCGGGGCATCCAAGGGCAGGCTCGGCGCCAGCCCCACCCCGCTCGCCACTGCCCGACCATCGTCCTCCCTCGGGGGGCCTGGGCAGGACAGGGACCCGGCTGTGGGAGGCCTCCAGATCTCAGGCCTGGCACACCGTTTACCAGGCTGCTTCCTCTCTGACGGGGGCCCAGCACACGCCCCAGGAGACTTGGCAGCCGCCCCCAGGGCTCTATCCTCTGGAACTCGTCCCCTTGGAAGGGGCCTGGCCCAGGTGCCAGGTTCGGCTGGTCGGCCAGCCTCCTTTGGAGAAAGCAGGCAAGCCGAGCCAGGCTTGCAGTGGCCCTGGCGTGACACCTGCCACCTCAGGCAGAGGGCCTCCCGCGTGCCCTCCATGGCGGGTTTCTCCCCGGAGCCGTGGCCTGGGCACTAGGAAGGCCGGGCCTCCCCGACTCCCGGGAGGAGGGGCTAGCCCAGTTGCGCCTGGCCCCCAAACCCTCTGGTGCCATCTGCCTGTCTCGGCACTTCTGACTCCACAGAGCCTTTCCTACATCTGGGCTGCCTGCCGTGGCAAAGTGCAGGCGTGGGGTGAGGCCATGGCTTTGTCTTTCCAGGAAAAAATGAGCCCCTGGCCGAAGCAGCAGGCCCAGGCAGAGCCTTGAGCTTGAAGCCCAGTAGGTCTGTGGCCCTCAGGGCCAGAGCAATGCTTTCAAGGCAGGGAAGCGGCCTGCAAGCTGAGTGGGAGTGGGGGAGGGGAGGGAGACAGCTGAAGCCGAGTCCAGAAGGGCGGCGATGGAAGAGCTGCAGCTGGTCAGAGCCTGGAGGGAGGGCGGGGCCTTCACTGAGGACCCCCCCGCCCCCCGAGGCCAGCCCTAGGCCCCGGCGGTCGCGCATGCGCCCTTGGCCTGTGCGGTGTGTGGGGGTTTGAACCCAAGCCCGCAGGCTCCCGGAGCGGCCAGAGAAAGAAGGGCCCATGGAGAGGTAGGCGAGGTGGGCAGGGGGCGCCACCTTACTCTCCTCAGCTCCCTGAGGGAGAGAGAGAGAGACAGAGACAGAGAGAGAGATCCCTGACCTCTGAGTCTCTGCCTCCACCGCTGGCTGGTGCCAACTCACGCGCCATCCCACTTCCAGCCATCACCCCCACGCCTGCCCCGGGGCCAGCCCCACCACAGAGAGGCCGGTTGGTTCCTGCTCACCTCTGTGCCGTCCCTTCCCGACCTGACCCCAGTGCAGGGGATAAGCTTCAGACAAGTCTTTCCATGTCCCTCTGCATGACAATAGACTTCCTCCCCTCTCCCATTCCACAGGCCCACCCACCCGGGACATCCACCTTTGTCATTAGCTCAGGAGAGGATGCAAGATGAGAATCTCTGCTATTGTGTGCGGAGACTCAGTTTCCCGGGTTTCCCCATGGACACATGTTCTTCAGCTGGGTCTGATTTTCTCCAGACAAGCTGTCTTGGGAAGGATTTGGCCAGCCCTAAGAAGCTGAAGGGAAAGGGCGGAGGGGGGTTCTCTCTCTGCCCCCGACAGCCCCGAGCTGGGTCGGTCCCTCAGACCTGGCCAGGGGCAGCCCATCCCCCGGCGCCCTTCCCCGGGGCATCCAAGGGCAGGCTCGGCGCCAGCCCCACCCCGCTCGCCACTGCCCGACCATCGTCCTCCCTCGGGGGGCCTGGGCAGGACAGGGACCCGGCTGTGGGAGGCCTCCAGATCTCAGGCCTGGCACACCGTTTAGCAGGCTGCTTCCTCCTCTGACGGGGGCCCAGCACACGCCCCAGGAGACTTGGCAGCCGCCCCCAGGGCTCTATCCTCTGGAACTCGTCCCCTTGGAAGGGGCCTGGCCCAGGTGCCAGGTTCGGCTGGTCGGCCAGCCTCCTTTGGAGAAAGCAGGCAAGCCGAGCCAGGCTTGCAGTGGCCCTGGCGTGACACCTGCCACCTCAGGCAGAGGGCCTCCCGCGTGCCCTCCATGGCGGGTTTCTCCCCGGAGCCGTGGCCTGGGCACTAGGAAGGCCGGGCCTCCCCGACTCCCGGGAGGAGGGGCTAGCCCAGTTGCGCCCTGGCCCCCAAACCCTCTGGTGCCATCTGCCTGTCTCGGCACTTCTGACTCCACAGAGCCTTCCTACATCTGGGCTGCCTGCCGTGGCAAAGTGCAGGCGTGGGGTGAGGCCATGGCTTTGTCTTTCCAGGAAAAAATGAGCCCCTGGCCGAAGCAGCAGGCCCAGGCAGAGCCTTGAGCTTGAAGCCCAGTAGGTCTGTGGCCCTCAGGGCCAGAGCAATGCTTTCAAGGCAGGGAAGCGGCCTGCAAGCTGAGTGGGAGTGGGGGAGGGGAGGGAGACAGCTGAAGCCGAGTCCAGAAGGGCGGCGATGGAAGAGCTGCAGCTGGGTCAGAGCCTGGAGGGAGGGCGGGGCCTTCACTGAGGACCCCCCCGCCCCCCGAGGCCAGCCCTAGGCCCCGGCGGTCGCGCATGCGCCCTTGGCCTGTGCGGTGTGTGGGGGCTTGAACCCAAGCCCGCAGGGCTCCCGGAGCGGCCAGAGAAAGAAGGGCCCATGGAGAGGTAGGCGAGGTGGGCAGGGGGCGCCACCTTACTCTCCTCAGCTCCCTGAGGGAGAGAGAGAGAGACAGAGACAGAGAGAGAGATCCCTGACCTCTGAGTCTCTGCCTCCACCGCTGGCTGGTGCCAACTCACGCGCCATCCCACTTCCAGCCATCACCCCCACGCCTGCCCCGGGCCAGCCCCACCACAGAGAGGCCGGTTGGTTCCTGCTCACCTCTGTGCCGTCCCTTCCCGACCTGACCCCAGTGCAGGGGATAAGCTTCAGACAAGTCTTTCCATGTCCCTCTGCATGACAATAGACTTCCTCCCCTCTCCCATTCCACAGGCCCACCCACCCGGGACATCCACCTTTGTCATTAGCTCAGGAGAGGATGCAAGATGAGAATCTCTGCTATTGTGTGGGGAGACTCAGTTTCCCGGGTTTCCCCCATGGACACATGTTCTTCAGCTGGGTCTGATTTTCTCCAGACAAGCTGTCTTGGAAGGATTTGGCCAGCCCTAAGAAGCTGAAGGGAAAGGGCGGAGGGGGGTTCTCTCTCTGCCCCCGACAGCCCCGAGCTGGGTCGGTCCCTCAGACCTGGCCAGGGGCAGCCCATCCCCCGGCGCCCTTCCCCGGGGCATCCAAGGGCAGGCTCGGCGCCAGCCCCACCCCGCTCGCCACTGCCCGACCATCGTCCTCCCTCGGGGGGCCTGGGCAGGACAGGGACCCGGCTGTGGGAGGCCTCCAGATCTCAGGCCTGGCACACCGTTTACCAGGCTGCTTCCTCCTCTGACGGGGGCCCAGCACACGCCCCAGGAGACTTGGCAGCCGCCCCCAGGGCTCTATCCTCTGGAACTCGTCCCCTTGGAAGGGGCCTGGCCCAGGTGCCAGGTTCGGCTGGTCGGCCAGCCTCCTTTGGAGAAAGCAGGCAAGCCGAGCCAGGCTTGCAGTGGCCCTGGCGTGACACCTGCCACCTCAGGCAGAGGGCCTCCCGCGTGCCCTCCATGGCGGGTTTCTCCCCGGAGCCGTGGCCTGGGCACTAGGAAGGCCGGGCCTCCCCGACTCCCGGGAGGAGGGGCTAGCCCAGTTGCGCCCTGGCCCCCAAACCCTCTGGTGCCATCTGCCTGTCTCGGCACTTCTGACTCCACAGAGCCTTTCCTACATCTGGGCTGCCTGCCGTGGCAAAGTGCAGGCGTGGGGTGAGGCCATGGCTTTGTCTTTCCAGGAACAAATGAGCCCCTGGCCGAAGCAGCAGGCCCAGGCAGAGCCTTGAGCTTGAAGCCCAGTAGGTCTGTGGCCCTCAGGGCCAGAGCAATGCTTTCAAGGCAGGGAAGCGGCCTGCAAGCTGAGTGGGAGTGGGGGAGGGGAGGGAGACAGCTGAAGCCGAGTCCAGAAGGGCGGCGATGGAAGAGCTGCAGCTGGGTCAGAGCCTGGAGGAGGGCGGGGCCTTCACTGAGGACCCCCCCGCCCCCCGAGGCCAGCCCTAGGCCCCGGCGGTCGCGCATGCGCCCTTGGCATGTGCGGTGTGTGGGGGTTTGAACCCAAGCCCGCAGGGCTCCCGGAGCGGCCAGAGAAAGAAGGGCCCATGGAGAGGTAGGCGAGGTGGGCAGGGGGCGCCACCTTACTCTCCTCAGCTCCTGAGGGAGAGAGAGAGAGACAGAGACAGAGAGAGAGATCCCTGACCTCTGAGTCTCTGCCTCCACCGCTGGCTGGTGCCAACTCACGCGCCATCCACTTCCAGCCATCACCCCCACGCCTGCCCCGGGGCCAGCCCCACCACAGAGAGGCCGGTTGGTTCCTGCTCACCTCTGTGCCGTCCCTTCCCGACCTGACCCCAGTGCAGGGGATAAGCTTCAGACAAGTCTTTCCATGTCCCTCTGCATGACAATAGACTTCCTCCCCTCTCCCATTCCACAGGCCCACCCACCCGGGACATCCACCTTTGTCATTAGCTCAGGAGAGGATGCAAGATGAGAATCTCTGCTATTGTGTGCGGAGACTCAGTTTCCCGGGTTCCCCCATGGACACATGTTCTTCAGCTGGGTCTGATTTTCTCCAGACAAGCTGTCTTGGGAAGGATTTGGCCAGCCCTAAGAAGCTGAAGGGAAAGGGCGGAGGGGGGTTCTCTCTCTGCCCCCGACAGCCCCGAGCTGGGTCGGTCCCTCAGACCTGGCCAGGGGCAGCCCATCCCCCGGCGCCCTTCCCCGGGGCATCCAAGGGCAGGCTCGGCGCCAGCCCCACCCCGCTCGCCACTGCCCGACCATCGTCCTCCCTCGGGGGGCCTGGGCAGGACAGGGACCCGGCTGTGGGAGGCCTCCAGATCTCAGGCCTGGCACACCGTTTACCAGGCTGCTTCCTCCTCTGACGGGGGCCCAGCACACGCCCCAGGAGACTTGGCAGCCGCCCCCAGGGCTCTATCCTCTGGAACTCGTCCCCTTGGAAGGGGCCTGGCCCAGGTGCCAGGTTCGGCTGGTCGGCCAGCCTCCTTTGGAGAAAGCAGGCAAGCCGAGCCAGGCTTGCAGTGGCCCTGGCGTGACACCTGCCACCTCAGGCAGAGGGCCTCCCGCGTGCCCTCCATGGCGGGTTTCTCCCCGGAGCCGTGGCCTGGGCACTAGGAAGGCCGGGCCTCCCCGGACTCCCGGGAGGAGGGGCTAGCCCAGTTGCGCCCTGGCCCCCAAACCCTCTGGTGCCATCTGCCTGTCTCGGCACTTCTGACTCCACAGAGCCTTTCCTACATCTGGGCTGCCTGCCGTGGCAAAGTGCAGGCGTGGGGTGAGGCCATGGCTTTGTCTTTCCAGGAAAAAATGAGCCCCTGGCCGAAGCAGCAGGCCCAGGCAGAGCCTTGAGCTTGAAGCCCAGTAGGTCTGTGGCCCTCAGGGCCAGAGCAATGCTTTCAAGGCAGGGAAGCGGCCTGCAAGCTGAGTGGGAGTGGGGGAGGGGAGGGAGACAGCTGAAGCCGAGTCCAGAAGGGCGGCGATGGAAGAGCTGCAGCTGGGTCAGAGCCTGGAGGGAGGGCGGGGCCTTCACTGAGGACCCCCCCGCCCCCCGAGGCCAGCCCTAGGCCCCGGCGGTCGCGCATGCGCCCTTGGCCTGTGCGGTGTGTGGGGGCTTGACCCAAGCCCGCAGGGCTCCCGGAGCGGCCAGAGAAAGAAGGGCCCATGGAGAGGTAGGCGAGGTGGGCAGGGGGGCGCCACCTTACTCTCCTCAGCTCCCTGAGGGAGAGAGAGAGAGACAGAGACAGAGAGAGAGATCCCTGACCTCTGAGTCTCTGCCTCCACCGCTGGCTGGTGCCAACTCACGCGCCATCCCACTTCCAGCCATCACCCCCACGCCTGCCCCGGGGCCAGCCCCACCACAGAGAGGCCGGTTGGTTCCTGCTCACCTCTGTGCCGTCCCTTCCCGACCTGACCCCAGTGCAGGGGATAAGCTTCAGACAAGTCTTTCCATGTCCCTCTGCATGACAATAGACTTCCTCCCCTCTCCATTCCACAGGCCCACCCACCCGGGACATCCACCTTTGTCATTAGCTCAGGAGAGGATGCAAGATGAGAATCTCTGCTATTGTGTGGGGAGACTCAGTTTCCCGGGTTTCCCCCATGGACACATGTTCTTCAGCTGGGTCTGATTTTCTCCAGACAAGCTGTCTTGGGAAGGATTTGGCCAGCCCTAAGAAGCTGAAGGGAAAGGGCGAGGGGGGTTCTCTCTCTGCCCCCGACAGCCCCGAGCTGGGTCGGTCCCTCAGACCTGGCCAGGGGCAGCCCATCCCCCGGCGCCCTTCCCCGGGGCATCCAAGGGCAGGCTCGGCGCCAGCCCCACCCCGCTCGCCACTGCCCGACCATCGTCCTCCCTCGGGGGGCCTGGGCAGGACAGGGACCCGGCTGTGGGAGGCCTCCAGATCTCAGGCCTGGCACACCGTTTACCAGGCTGCTTCCTCCTCTGACGGGGGCCCAGCACACGCCCCAGGAGACTTGGCAGCCGCCCCCAGGGCTCTATCCTCTGGAACTCGTCCCCTTGGAAGGGGCCTGGCCCAGGGTGCCAGGTTCGGCTGGTCGGCCAGCCTCCTTTGGAGAAAGCAGGCAAGCCGAGCCAGGCTTGCAGTGGCCCTGGCGTGACACCTGCCACCTCAGGCAGAGGGCCTCCCGCGTGCCCTCCATGGCGGGTTTCTCCCCGGAGCCGTGGCCTGGGCACTAGGAAGGCCGGGCCTCCCCGACTCCCGGGAGGAGGGGCTAGCCCAGTTGCGCCCTGGCCCCCAAACCCTCTGGTGCCATCTGCCTGTCTCGGCACTTCTGACTCCACAGAGCCTTTCCTACATCTGGGCTGCCTGCCGTGGCAAAGTGCAGGCGTGGGGTGAGGCCATGGCTTTGTCTTTCCAGGAACAAATGAGCCCCTGGCCGAAGCAGCAGGCCCAGGCAGAGCCTTGAGCTTGAAGCCCAGTAGGTCTGTGGCCCTCAGGGCCAGAGCAATGCTTTCAAGGCAGGGAAGCGGCCTGCAAGCTGAGTGGGAGTGGGGGAGGGGGAGGGAGACAGCTGAAGCCGAGTCCAGAAGGGCGGCGATGGAAGAGCTGCAGCTGGGTCAGAGCCTGGAGGGAGGGCGGGGCCTTCACTGAGGACCCCCCCGCCCCCCGAGGCCAGCCCTAGGCCCCGGCGGTCGCGCATGCGCCCTTGGCATGTGCGGTGTGTGGGGGTTTGAACCCAAGCCCGCAGGGCTCCCGGAGCGGCCAGAGAAAGAAGGGCCCATGGAGAGGTAGGCGAGGTGGGCAGGGGGCGCCACCTTACTCTCCTCAGCTCCCTGAGGGAGAGAGAGAGAGACAGAGACAGAGAGAGAGATCCCTGACCTCTGAGTCTCTGCCTCCACCGCTGGCTGGTGCCAACTCACGCGCCATCCCACTTCCAGCCATCACCCCCACGCCTGCCCCGGGGCCAGCCCCACCACAGAGAGGCCGGTTGGTTCCTGCTCACCTCTGTGCCGTCCCTTCCCGACCTGACCCCAGTGCAGGGGATAAGCTTCAGACAAGTCTTTCCATGTCCCTCTGCATGACAATAGACTTCCTCCCCTCTCCCATTCCACAGGCCCACCCACCCGGGACATCCACCTTTGTCATTAGCTCAGGAGAGGATGCAAGATGAGAATCTCTGCTATTGTGTGCGGAGACTCAGTTCCCGGGTTTCCCCCATGGACACATGTTCTTCAGCTGGGTCTGATTTTCTCCAGACAAGCTGTCTTGGAAGGATTTGGCCAGCCCTAAGAAGCTGAAGGGAAAGGGCGGAGGGGGGTTCTCTCTCTGCCCCCGACAGCCCCGAGCTGGGTCGGTCCCTCAGACCTGGCCAGGGGCAGCCCATCCCCCGGCGCCCTTCCCCGGGGCATCCAAGGGCAGGCTCGGCGCCAGCCCCACCCCGCTCGCCACTGCCCGACCATCGTCCTCCCTCGGGGGGCCTGGGCAGGACAGGGACCCGGCTGTGGGAGGCCTCCAGATCTCAGGCCTGGCACACCGTTTACCAGGCTGCTTCCTCCTCTGACGGGGGCCCAGCACACGCCCCAGGAGACTTGGCAGCCGCCCCCAGGGCTCTATCCTCTGGAACTCGTCCCCTTGGAAGGGGCCTGGCCCAGGTGCCAGGTTCGGCTGGTCGGCCAGCCTCCTTTGGAGAAAGCAGGCAAGCCGAGCCAGGCTTGCAGTGGCCCTGGCGTGACACCTGCCACCTCAGGCAGAGGGCCTCCCGCGTGCCCTCCATGGCGGGTTTCTCCCCGGAGCCGTGGCCTGGGCACTAGGAAGGCCGGGCCTCCCCGACTCCCGGGAGGAGGGGCTAGCCCAGTTGCGCCCTGGCCCCCAAACCCTCTGGTGCCATCTGCCTGTCTCGGCACTTCTGACTCCACAGAGCCTTTCCTACATCTGGGCTGCCTGCCGTGGCAAAGTGCAGGCGTGGGGTGAGGCCATGGCTTTGTCTTTCAGGAAAAAATGAGCCCCTGGCCGAAGCAGCAGGCCCAGGCAGAGCCTTGAGCTTGAAGCCCAGTAGGTCTGTGGCCTCAGGGCCAGAGCAATGCTTTCAAGGCAGGGAAGCGGCCTGCAAGCTGAGTGGGAGTGGGGGAGGGGAGGGAGACAGCTGAAGCCGAGTCCAGAAGGGCGGCGATGGAAGAGCTGCAGCTGGGTCAGAGCCTGGAGGGAGGGCGGGGCCTTCACTGAGGACCCCCCCGCCCCCGAGGCCAGCCCTAGGCCCCGGCGGTCGCGCATGCGCCCTTGGCCTGTGCGGTGTGTGGGGGTTTGAACCCAAGCCCGCAGGGCTCCCGGAGCGGCCAGAGAAAGAAGGGCCCATGGAGAGGTAGGCGAGGTGGGCAGGGGGCGCCACCTTACTCTCCTCAGCTCCCTGAGGGAGAGAGAGAGAGACAGAGACAGAGAGAGAGATCCTGACCTCTGAGTCTCTGCCTCCACCGCTGGCTGGTGCCAACTCACGCGCCATCCCACTTCCAGCCATCACCCCCACGCCTGCCCCGGGGCCAGCCCCACCACAGAGAGGCCGGTTGGTTCCTGCTCACCTCTGTGCCGTCCCTTCCCGACCTGACCCCAGTGCAGGGGATAAGCTTCAGACAAGTCTTTCCATGTCCCTCTGCATGACAATAGACTTCCTCCCCTCTCCCATTCCACAGGCCCACCCACCCGGGACATCCACCTTTGTCATTAGCTCAGGAGAGGATGCAAGATGAGAATCTCTGCTATTGTGTGCGGAGACTCAGTTTCCCGGGTTTCCCCCATGGACACATGTTCTTCAGCTGGGTCTGATTTTCTCCAGACAAGCTGTCTTGGAAGGATTTGGCCAGCCCTAAGAAGCTGAAGGGAAAGGGCGGAGGGGGGTTCTCTCTCTGCCCCCGACAGCCCCGAGCTGGGTCGGTCCCTCAGACCTGGCCAGGGCAGCCCATCCCCCGGCGCCCTTCCCCGGGGCATCCAAGGGCAGGCTCGGCGCCAGCCCCACCCCGCTCGCCACTGCCCGACCATCGTCCTCCCTCGGGGGGCCTGGGCAGGACAGGGACCCGGCTGTGGGAGGCCTCCAGATCTCAGGCCTGGCACACCGTTTACCAGGCTGCTTCCTCCTCTGACGGGGGCCCAGCACACGCCCCAGGAGACTTGGCAGCCGCCCCCAGGGCTCTATCCTCTGGAACTCGTCCCCTTGGAAGGGGCCTGGCCCAGGTGCCAGGTTCGGCTGGTCGGCCAGCCTCCTTTGGAGAAAGCAGGCAAGCCGAGCCAGGCTTGCAGTGGCCCTGGCGTGACACCTGCCCACCTCAGGCAGAGGGCCTCCCGCGTGCCCTCCATGGCGGGTTTCTCCCGGAGCCGTGGCCTGGGCACTAGGAAGGCCGGGCCTCCCCGACTCCCGGGAGGAGGGGCTAGCCCAGTTGCGCCCTGGCCCCCAAACCCTCTGGTGCCATCTGCCTGTCTCGGCACTTCTGACTCCACAGAGCCTTTCCTACATCTGGGCTGCCTGCCGTGGCAAAGTGCAGGCGTGGGTGAGGCCATGGCTTTGTCTTTCCAGGAAAAAATGAGCCCCTGGCCGAAGCAGCAGGCCCAGGCAGAGCCTTGAGCTTGAAGCCCAGTAGGTCTGTGGCCCTCAGGGCCAGAGCAATGCTTTCAAGGCAGGGAGCGGCCTGCAAGCTGAGTGGGAGTGGGGGAGGGGAGGGAGACAGCTGAAGCCGAGTCCAGAAGGGCGGCGATGGAAGAGCTGCAGCTGGGTCAGAGCCTGGAGGGAGGGCGGGGCCTTCACTGAGGACCCCCCCGCCCCCCGAGGCCAGCCCTAGGCCCCGGCGGTCGCGCATGCGCCCTTGGCCTGTGCGGTGTGTGGGGGTTTGAACCCAAGCCCGCAGGGCTCCCGGAGCGGCCAGAGAAAGAAGGGCCCATGGAGAGGTAGGCGAGGTGGGCAGGGGGCGCCACCTTACTCTCCTCAGCTCCCTGAGGGAGAGAGAGAGAGACAGAGACAGAGAGAGAGATCCCTGACCTCTGAGTCTCTGCCTCCACCGCTGGCTGGTGCCAACTCACGCGCCATCCCACTTCCAGCCATCACCCCCACGCCTGCCCCGGGGCCAGCCCCACCACAGAGAGGCCGGTTGGTTCCTGCTCACCTCTGTGCCGTCCCTTCCCGACCTGACCCCAGTGCAGGGGATAAGCTTCAGACAAGTCTTTCCATGTCCCTCTGCATGACAATAGACTTCCTCCCCTCTCCCATTCCACAGGCCCACCCACCCGGGACATCCACCTTTGTCATTAGCTCAGGAGAGGATGCAAGATGAGAATCTCTGCTATTGTGTGCGGAGACTCAGTTTCCCGGGTTTCCCCCATGGACACATGTTCTTCAGCTGGGTCTGATTTTCTCCAGACAAGCTGTCTTGGGAAGGATTTGGCCAGCCCTAAGAAGCTGAAGGGAAAGGGCGGAGGGGGGTTCTCTCTCTGCCCCCGACAGCCCCGAGCTGGGTCGGTCCCTCAGACCTGGCCAGGGGCAGCCCATCCCCCGGCGCCCTTCCCCGGGGCATCCAAGGGCAGGCTCGGCGCCAGCCCCACCCCGCTCGCCACTGCCCGACCATCGTCCTCCCTCGGGGGGCCTGGGCAGGACAGGGACCCGGCTGTGGGAGGCCTCCAGATCTCAGGCCTGGCACACCGTTTACCAGGCTGCTTCCTCCTCTGACGGGGGCCCAGCACACGCCCCAGGAGACTTGGCAGCCGCCCCCAGGGCTCTATCCTCTGGAACTCGTCCCCTTGGAAGGGGCCTGGCCCAGGTGCCAGGTTCGGCTGGTCGGCCAGCCTCCTTTGGAGAAAGCAGGCAAGCCGAGCCAGGCTTGCAGTGGCCCTGGCGTGACACCTGCCACCTCAGGCAGAGGGCCTCCCGCGTGCCCTCCATGGCGGGTTTCTCCCCGGAGCCGTGGCCTGGGCACTAGGAAGGCCGGCCTCCCCGACTCCCGGGAGGAGGGGCTAGCCCAGTTGCGCCCTGGCCCCCAAACCCTCTGGTGCCATCTGCCTGTCTCGGCACTTCTGACTCCACAGAGCCTTTCCTACATCTGGGCTGCCTGCCGTGGCAAAGTGCAGGCGTGGGGTGAGGCCATGGCTTTGTCTTTCCAGGAAAAAATGAGCCCCTGGCCGAAGCAGCAGGCCCAGGCAGAGCCTTGAGCTTGAAGCCCAGTAGGTCTGTGGCCCTCAGGGCCAGAGCAATGCTTTCAAGGCAGGGAAGCGGCCTGCAAGCTGAGTGGGAGTGGGGGAGGGGAGGGAGACAGCTGAAGCCGAGTCCAGAAGGGCGGCGATGGAAGAGCTGCAGCTGGGTCAGAGCCTGGAGGGAGGGCGGGGCCTTCACTGAGGACCCCCCCGCCCCCCGAGGCCAGCCCTAGGCCCCGGCGGTCGCGCATGCGCCCTTGGCCTGTGCGGTGTGTGGGGGCTTGAACCCAAGCCCGCAGGGCTCCCGGAGCGGCCAGAGAAAGAAGGGCCCATGGAGAGGTAGGCGAAGTGGGCAGGGGGCGCCACCTTACTCTCCTCAGCTCCCTGAGGGAGAGAGAGAGAGACAGAGACAGAGAGAGAGATCCCTGACCTCTGAGTCTCTGCCTCCACCGCTGGCTGGTGCCAACTCACGCGCCATCCCACTTCCAGCCATCACCCCCACCGCCTGCCCCGGGGCCAGCCCCACCACAGAGAGGCCGGTTGGTTCCTGCTCACCTCTGTGCCGTCCCTTCCCGACCTGACCCCAGTGCAGGGGATAAGCTTCAGACAAGTCTTTTCCATGTCCCTCTGCATGACAATAGACTTCCTCCCCTCTCCCATTCCACAGGCCCACCCACCCGGGACATCCACCTTTGTCATTAGCTCAGGAGAGGATGCAAGATGAGAATCTCTGCTATTGTGTGCGGAGACTCAGTTTCCCGGGTTTCCCCCATGGACACATGTTCTTCAGCTGGGTCTGATTTTCTCCAGACAAGCTGTCTTGGGAAGGATTTGGCCAGCCCTAAGAAGCTGAAGGGAAAGGGCGGAGGGGGGTTCTCTCTCTGCCCCCGACAGCCCCGAGCTGGGTCGGTCCCTCAGACCTGGCCAGGGGCAGCCCATCCCCCGGCGCCCTTCCCCGGGGCATCCAAGGGCAGGCTCGGCGCCAGCCCCACCCCGCTCGCCACTGCCCGACCATCGTCCTCCCTCGGGGGGCCTGGGCAGGACAGGGACCCGGCTGTGGGAGGCCTCCAGATCTCAGGCCTGGCACACCGTTTACCAGGCTGCTTCCTCCTCTGACGGGGGCCCAGCACACGCCCCAGGAGACTTGGCAGCCGCCCCCAGGGCTCTATCCTCTGGAACTCGTCCCCTTGGAAGGGGCCTGGCCCAGGTGCCAGGTTCGGCTGGTCGGCCAGCCTCCTTTGGAGAAAGCAGGCAAGCCGAGCCAGGCTTGCAGTGGCCCTGGCGTGACACCTGCCACCTCAGGCAGAGGGCCTCCCGCGTGCCCTCCATGGCGGGTTTCTCCCCGGAGCCGTGGCCTGGGCACTAGGAAGGCCGGGCCTCCCCGACTCCCGGGAGGAGGGGCTAGCCCAGTTGCGCCCTGGCCCCCAAACCCTCTGGTGCCATCTGCCTGTCTCGGCACTTCTGACTCCACAGAGCCTTTCCTACATCTGGGCTGCCTGCCGTGGCAAAGTGCAGGCGTGGGGTGAGGCCATGGCTTTGTCTTTCCAGGAAAAAATGAGCCCCTGGCCGAAGCAGCAGGCCCAGGCAGAGCCTTGAGCTTGAAGCCCAGTAGGTCTGTGGCCCTCAGGGCCAGAGCAATGCTTTCAAGGCAGGGAAGCGGCCTGCAAGCTGAGTGGGAGTGGGGGAGGGGAGGGAGACAGCTGAAGCCGAGTCCAGAAGGGCGGCGATGGAAGAGCTGCAGCTGGGTCAGAGCCTGGAGGGAGGGCGGGGCCTTCACTGAGGACCCCCCCGCCCCCCGAGGCCAGCCCTAGGCCCCGGCGGTCGCGCATGCGCCCTTGGCCTGTGCGGTGTGTGGGGGTTTGAACCCAAGCCCGCAGGGCTCCCGGAGCGGCCAGAGAAAGAAGGGCCCATGGAGAGGTAGGCGAGGTGGGCAGGGGGCGCCACCTTACTCTCCTCAGCTCCCTGAGGGAGAGAGAGAGAGACAGAGACAGAGAGAGAGATCCCTGACCTCTGAGTCTCTGCCTCCACCGCTGGCTGGTGCCAACTCACGCGCCATCCCACTTCCAGCCATCACCCCCACGCCTGCCCCGGGGCCAGCCCCACCACAGAGAGGCCGGTTGGTTCCTGCTCACCTCTGTGCCGTCCCTTCCCGACCTGACCCCAGTGCAGGGGATAAGCTTCAGACAAGTCTTTCCATGTCCCTCTGCATGACAATAGACTTCCTCCCCTCTCCCATTCCACAGGCCCACCCACCCGGGACATCCACCTTTGTCATTAGCTCAGGAGAGGATGCAAGATGAGAATCTCTGCTATTGTGTGCGGAGACTCAGTTTCCCGGGTTTCCCCCATGGACACATGTTCTTCAGCTGGGTCTGATTTTCTCCAGACAAGCTGTCTTGGGAAGGATTTGGCCAGCCCTAAGAAGCTGAAGGGAAAGGGCGGAGGGGGGTTCTCTCTCTGCCCCCGACAGCCCCGAGCTGGGTCGGTCCCTCAGACCTGGCCAGGGGCAGCCCATCCCCCGGCGCCCTTCCCCGGGGCATCCAAGGGCAGGCTCGGCGCCAGCCCCACCCCGCTCGCCACTGCCCGACCATCGTCCTCCCTCGGGGGGCCTGGGCAGGACAGGGACCCGGCTGTGGGAGGCCTCCAGATCTCAGGCCTGGCACACCGTTTACCAGGCTGCTTCCTCCTCTGACGGGGGCCCAGCACACGCCCCAGGAGACTTGGCAGCCGCCCCCAGGGCTCTATCCTCTGGAACTCGTCCCCTTGGAAGGGGCCTGGCCCAGGTGCCAGGTTCGGCTGGTCGGCCAGCCTCCTTTGGAGAAAGCAGGCAAGCCGAGCCAGGCTTGCAGTGGCCCTGGCGTGACACCTGCCACCTCAGGCAGAGGGCCTCCCGCGTGCCCTCCATGGCGGGTTTCTCCCCGGAGCCGTGGCCTGGGCACTAGGAAGGCCGGGCCTCCCCGACTCCCGGGAGGAGGGGCTAGCCCAGTTGCGCCCTGGCCCCCAAACCCTCTGGTGCCATCTGCCTGTCTCGGCACTTCTGACTCCACAGAGCCTTTCCTACATCTGGGCTGCCTGCCGTGGCAAAGTGCAGGCGTGGGGTGAGGCCATGGCTTTGTCTTTCCAGGAAAAAATGAGCCCCTGGCCGAAGCAGCAGGCCCAGGCAGAGCCTTGAGCTTGAAGCCCAGTAGGTCTGTGGCCCTCAGGGCCAGAGCAATGCTTTCAAGGCAGGGAAGCGGCCTGCAAGCTGAGTGGGAGTGGGGGAGGGGAGGGAGACAGCTGAAGCCGAGTCCAGAAGGGCGGCGATGGAAGAGCTGCAGCTGGGTCAGAGCCTGGAGGGAGGGCGGGGCCTTCACTGAGGACCCCCCCGCCCCCCGAGGCCAGCCCTAGGCCCCGGCGGTCGCGCATGCGCCCTTGGCCTGTGCGGTGTGTGGGGGTTTGAACCCAAGCCCGCAGGGCTCCCGGAGCGGCCAGAGAAAGAAGGGCCCATGGAGAGGTAGGCGAGGTGGGCAGGGGGCGCCACCTTACTCTCCTCAGCTCCCTGAGGGAGAGAGAGAGAGACAGAGACAGAGAGAGAGATCCCTGACCTCTGAGTCTCTGCCTCCACCGCTGGCTGGTGCCAACTCACGCGCCATCCCACTTCCAGCCATCACCCCCACGCCTGCCCCGGGGCCAGCCCCACCACAGAGAGGCCGGTTGGTTCCTGCTCACCTCTGTGCCGTCCCTTCCCGACCTGACCCCAGTGCAGGGGATAAGCTTCAGACAAGTCTTTCCATGTCCCTCTGCATGACAATAGACTTCCTCCCCTCTCCCATTCCACAGGCCCACCCACCCGGGACATCCACCTTTGTCATTAGCTCAGGAGAGGATGCAAGATGAGAATCTCTGCTATTGTGTGCGGAGACTCAGTTTCCCGGGTTTCCCCCATGGACACATGTTCTTCAGCTGGGTCTGATTTTCACCAGACAAGCTGTCTTGGGAAGGATTTGGCCAGCCCTAAGAACCTGAAGGGAAAGGGCGGAGGGGGGTTCTCTCTCTGCCCCCGACAGCCCCGAGCTGGGTCGGTCCCTCAGACCTGGCCAGGGGCAGCCCATCCCCCGGCGCCCTTCCCCGGGGCATCCAAGGGCAGGCTCGGCGCCAGCCCCACCCCGCTCGCCACTGCCCGACCATCGTCCTCCCTCGGGGGGCCTGGGCAGGACAGGGACCCGGCTGTGGGAGGCCTCCAGATCTCAGGCCTGGCACACCGTTTACCAGGCTGCTTCCTCCTCTGACGGGGGCCCAGCACACGCCCCAGGAGACTTGGCAGCCGCCCCCAGGGCTCTATCCTCTGGAACTCGTCCCCTTGGAAGGGGCCTGGCCCAGGTGCCAGGTTCGGCTGGTCGGCCAGCCTCCTTTGGAGAAAGCAGGCAAGCCGAGCCAGGCTTGCAGTGGCCCTGGCGTGACACCTGCCACCTCAGGCAGAGGGCCTCCCGCGTGCCCTCCATGGCGGGTTTCTCCCCGGAGCCGTGGCCTGGGCACTAGGAAGGCCGGGCCTCCCCGACTCCCGGGAGGAGGGGCTAGCCCAGTTGCGCCCTGGCCCCCAAACCCTCTGGTGCCATCTGCCTGTCTCGGCACTTCTGACTCCACAGAGCCTTTCCTACATCTGGGCTGCCTGCCGTGGCAAAGTGCAGGCGTGGGGTGAGGCCATGGCTTTGTCTTTCCAGGAAAAAATGAGCCCCTGGCCGAAGCAGCAGGCCCAGGCAGAGCCTTGAGCTTGAAGCCCAGTAGGTCTGTGGCCCTCAGGGCCAGAGCAATGCTTTCAAGGCAGGGAAGCGGCCTGCAAGCTGAGTGGGAGTGGGGGAGGGGAGGGAGACAGCTGAAGCCGAGTCCAGAAGGGCGGCGATGGAAGAGCTGCAGCTGGGTCAGAGCCTGGAGGGAGGGCGGGGCCTTCACTGAGGACCCCCCCGCCCCCCGAGGCCAGCCCTAGGCCCCGGCGGTCGCGCATGCGCCCTTGGCCTGTGCGGTGTGTGGGGGCTTGAACCCAAGCCCGCAGGGCTCCCGGAGCGGCCAGAGAAAGAAGGGCCCATGGAGAGGTAGGCGAGGTGGGCAGGGGGCGCCACCTTACTCTCCTCAGCTCCCTGAGGGAGAGAGAGAGAGACAGAGACAGAGAGAGAGATCCCTGACCTCTGAGTCTCTGCCTCCACCGCTGGCTGGTGCCAACTCACGCGCCATCCCACTTCCAGCCATCACCCCCACGCCTGCCCCGGGGCCAGCCCCACCACAGAGAGGCCGGTTGGTTCCTGCTCACCTCTGTGCCGTCCCTTCCCGACCTGACCCCAGTGCAGGGGATAAGCTTCAGACAAGTCTTTCCATGTCCCTCTGCATGACAATAGACTTCCTCCCCTCTCCCATTCCACAGGCCCACCCACCCGGGACATCCACCTTTGTCATTAGCTCAGGAGAGGATGCAAGATGAGAATCTCTGCTATTGTGTGCGGAGACTCAGTTTCCCGGGTTTCCCCCATGGACACATGTTCTTCAGCTGGGTCTGATTTTCACCAGACAAGCTGTCTTGGGAAGGATTTGGCCAGCCCTAAGAAGCTGAAGGGAAAGGGCGGAGGGGGGTTCTCTCTCTGCCCCCGACAGCCCCGAGCTGGGTCGGTCCCTCAGACCTGGCCAGGGGCAGCCCATCCCCCGGCGCCCTTCCCCGGGGCATCCAAGGGCAGGCTCGGCGCCAGCCCCACCCCGCTCGCCACTGCCCGACCATCGTCCTCCCTCGGGGGGCCTGGGCAGGACAGGGACCCGGCTGTGGGAGGCCTCCAGATCTCAGGCCTGGCACACCGTTTACCAGGCTGCTTCCTCCTCTGACGGGGGCCCAGCACACGCCCCAGGAGACTTGGCAGCCGCCCCCAGGGCTCTATCCTCTGGAACTCGTCCCCTTGGAAGGGGCCTGGCCCAGGTGCCAGGTTCGGCTGGTCGGCCAGCCTCCTTTGGAGAAAGCAGGCAAGCCGAGCCAGGCTTGCAGTGGCCCTGGCGTGACACCTGCCACCTCAGGCAGAGGGCCTCCCGCGTGCCCTCCATGGCGGGTTTCTCCCCGGAGCCGTGGCCTGGGCACTAGGAAGGCCGGGCCTCCCCGACTCCCGGGAGGAGGGGCTAGCCCAGTTGCGCCCTGGCCCCCAAACCCTCTGGTGCCATCTGCCTGTCTCGGCACTTCTGACTCCACAGAGCCTTTCCTACATCTGGGCTGCCTGCCGTGGCAAAGTGCAGGCGTGGGGTGAGGCCATGGCTTTGTCTTTCCAGGAAAAAATGAGCCCCTGGCCGAAGCAGCAGGCCCAGGCAGAGCCTTGAGCTTGAAGCCCAGTAGGTCTGTGGCCCTCAGGGCCAGAGCAATGCTTTCAAGGCAGGGAAGCGGCCTGCAAGCTGAGTGGGAGTGGGGGAGGGGAGGGAGACAGCTGAAGCCGAGTCCAGAAGGGCGGCGATGGAAGAGCTGCAGCTGGGTCAGAGCCTGGAGGGAGGGCGGGGCCTTCACTGAGGACCCCCCCGCCCCCCGAGGCCAGCCCTAGGCCCCGGCGGTCGCGCATGCGCCCTTGGCCTGTGCGGTGTGTGGGGGCTTGAACCCAAGCCCGCAGGGCTCCCGGAGCGGCCAGAGAAAGAAGGGCCCATGGAGAGGTAGGCGAGGTGGGCAGGGGGCGCCACCTTACTCTCCTCAGCTCCCTGAGGGAGAGAGAGAGAGACAGAGACAGAGAGAGAGATCCCTGACCTCTGAGTCTCTGCCTCCACCGCTGGCTGGTGCCAACTCACGCGCCATCCCACTTCCAGCCATCACCCCCACGCCTGCCCCGGGGCCAGCCCCACCACAGAGAGGCCGGTTGGTTCCTGCTCACCTCTGTGCCGTCCCTTCCCGACCTGACCCCAGTGCAGGGGATAAGCTTCAGACAAGTCTTTCCATGTCCCTCTGCATGACAATAGACTTCCTCCCCTCTCCCATTCCACAGGCCCACCCACCCGGGACATCCACCTTGGTCATTAGCTCAGGAGAGGATGCAAGATGAGAATCTCTGCTATTGTGTGCGGAGACTCAGTTTCCCGGGTTTCCCCCATGGACACATGTTCTTCAGCTGGGTCTGATTTTCTCCAGACAAGCTGTCTTGGGAAGGATTTGGCCAGCCCTAAGAAGCTGAAGGGAAAGGGCGGAGGGGGGTTCTCTCTCTGCCCCCGACAGCCCCGAGCTGGGTCGGTCCCTCAGACCTGGCCAGGGGCAGCCCATCCCCAGGCGCCCTTCCCCGGGGCATCCAAGGGCAGGCTCGGCGCCAGCCCCACCCCGCTCGCCACTGCCCGACCATCGTCCTCCCTCGGGGGGCCTGGGCAGGACAGGGACCCGGCTCTGGGAGGCCTCCAGATCTCAGGCCTGGCACACCGTTTAGCAGGCTGCTTCCTCCTCTGACGGGGGCCCAGCACACGCCCCAGGAGACTTGGCAGCCGCCCCCAGGGCTCTATCCTCTGGAACTCGTCCCCTTGGAAGGGGCCTGGCCCAGGTGCCAGGTTCGGCTGGTCGGCCAGCCTCCTTTGGAGAAAGCAGGCAAGCCGAGCCAGGCTTGCAGTGGCCCTGGCGTGACACCTGCCACCTCAGGCAGAGGGCCTCCCGCGTGCCCTCCATGGCGGGTTTCTCCCCGGAGCCGTGGCCTGGGCACTAGGAAGGCCGGGCCTCCCCGACTCCCGGGAGGAGGGGCTAGCCCAGTTGCGCCCTGGCCCCCAAACCCTCTGGTGCCATCTGCCTGTCTCGGCACTTCTGACTCCACAGAGCCTTTCCTACATCTGGGCTGCCTGCCGTGGCAAAGTGCAGGCGTGGGGTGAGGCCATGGCTTTGTCTTTCCAGGAACAAATGAGCCCCTGGCCGAAGCAGCAGGCCCAGGCAGAGCCTTGAGCTTGAAGCCCAGTAGGTCTGTGGCCCTCAGGGCCAGAGCAATGCTTTCAAGGCAGGGAAGCGGCCTGCAAGCTGAGTGGGAGTGGGGGAGGGGAGGGAGACAGCTGAAGCCTAGTCCAGAAGGGCGGCGATGGAAGAGCTGCAGCTGGGTCAGAGCCTGGAGGGAGGGCGGGGCCTTCACTGAGGACCCCCCCGCCCCCCGAGGCCAGCCCTAGGCCCCGGCGGTCGCGCATGCGCCCTTGGCCTGTGCGGTGTGTGGGGGCTTGAACCCAAGCCCGCAGGGCTCCCGGAGCGGCCAGAGAAAGAAGGGCCCATGGAGAGGTAGGCGAGGTGGGCAGGGGGCGCCACCTTACTCTCCTCAGCTCCCTGAGGGAGAGAGAGAGAGACAGAGACAGAGAGAGAGATCCCTGACCTCTGAGTCTCTGCCTCCACCGCTGGCTGGTGCCAACTCACGCGCCATCCCACTTCCAGCCATCACCCCCACGCCTGCCCCGGGGCCAGCCCCACCACAGAGAGGCCGGTTGGTTCCTGCTCACCTCTGTGCCGTCCCTTCCCGACCTGACCCCAGTGCAGGGGATAAGCTTCAGACAAGTCTTTCCATGTCCCTCTGCATGACAATAGACTTCCTCCCCTCTCCCATTCCACAGGCCCACCCACCCGGGACATCCACCTTTGTCATTAGCTCAGGAGAGGATGCAAGATGAGAATCTCTGCTATTGTGTGCGGAGACTCAGTTTCCCGGGTTTCCCCCATGGACACATGTTCTTCAGCTGGGTCTGATTTTCACCAGACAAGCTGTCTTGGGAAGGATTTGGCCAGCCCTAAGAAGCTGAAGGGAAAGGGCGGAGGGGGGTTCTCTCTCTGCCCCCGACAGCCCCGAGCTGGGTCGGTCCCTCAGACCTGGCCAGGGGCAGCCCATCCCCCGGCGCCCTTCCCCGGGGCATCCAAGGGCAGGCTCGGCGCCAGCCCCACCCCGCTCGCCACTGCCCGACCATCGTCCTCCCTCGGGGGGCCTGGGCAGGACAGGGACCCGGCTGTGGGAGGCCTCCAGATCTCAGGCCTGGCACACCGTTTAGCAGGCTGCTTCCTCCTCTGACGGGGGCCCAGCACACGCCCCAGGAGACTTGGCAGCCGCCCCCAGGGCTCTATCCTCTGGAACTCGTCCCCTTGGAAGGGGCCTGGCCCAGGTGCCAGGTTCGGCTGGTCGGCCAGCCTCCTTTGGAGAAAGCAGGCAAGCCGAGCCAGGCTTGCAGTGGCCCTGGCGTGACACCTGCCACCTCAGGCAGAGGGCCTCCCGCGTGCCCTCCATGGCGGGTTTCTCCCCGGAGCCGTGGCCTGGGCACTAGGAAGGCCAGGCCTCCCCGACTCCCGGGAGGAGGGGCTAGCCCAGTTGCGCCCTGGCCCCCAAACCCTCTGGTGCCATCTGCCTGTCTCGGCACTTCTGACTCCACAGAGCCTTTCCTACATCTGGGCTGCCTGCCGTGGCAAAGTGCAGGCGTGGGGTGAGGCCATGGCTTTGTCTTTCCAGGAAAAAATGAGCCCCTGGCCGAAGCAGCAGGCCCAGGCAGAGCCTTGAGCTTGAAGCCCAGTAGGTCTGTGGCCCTCAGGGCCAGAGCAATGCTTTCAAGGCAGGGAAGCGGCCTGCAAGCTGAGTGGGAGTGGGGGAGGGGAGGGAGACAGCTGAAGCCGAGTCCAGAAGGGCGGCGATGGAAGAGCTGCAGCTGGGTCAGAGCCTGGAGGGAGGGCGGGGCCTTCACTGAGGACCCCCCCGCCCCCCGAGGCCAGCCCTAGGCCCCGGCGGTCGCGCATGCGCCCTTGGCCTGTGCGGTGTGTGGGGGCTTGAACCCAAGCCCGCAGGGCTCCCGGAGCGGCCAGAGAAAGAAGGGCCCATGGAGAGGTAGGCGAGGTGGGCAGGGGGCGCCACCTTACTCTCCTCAGCTCCCTGAGGGAGAGAGAGAGAGACAGAGACAGAGAGAGAGATCCCTGACCTCTGAGTCTCTGCCTCCACCGCTGGCTGGTGCCAACTCACGCGCCATCCCACTTCCAGCCATCACCCCCACGCCTGCCCCGGGGCCAGCCCCACCACAGAGAGGCCGGTTGGTTCCTGCTCACCTCTGTGCCGTCCCTTCCCGACCTGACCCCAGTGCAGGGGATAAGCTTCAGACAAGTCTTTCCATGTCCCTCTGCATGACAATAGACTTCCTCCCCTCTCCCATTCCACAGGCCCACCCACCCGGGACATCCACCTTTGTCATTAGCTCAGGAGAGGATGCAAGATGAGAATCTCTGCTATTGTGTGCGGAGACTCAGTTTCCCGGGTTTCCCCCATGGACACATGTTCTTCAGCTGGGTCTGATTTTCTCCAGACAAGCTGTCTTGGGAAGGATTTGGCCAGCCCTAAGAAGCTGAAGGGAAAGGGCGGAGGGGGGTTCTCTCTCTGCCCCCGACAGCCCCGAGCTGGGTCGGTCCCTCAGACCTGGCCAGGGGCAGCCCATCCCCCGGCGCCCTTCCCCGGGGCATCCAAGGGCAGGCTCGGCGCCAGCCCCACCCCGCTCGCCACTGCCCGACCATCGTCCTCCCTCGGGGGGCCTGGGCAGGACAGGGACCCGGCTCTGGGAGGCCTCCAGATCTCAGGCCTGGCACACCGTTTAGCAGGCTGCTTCCTCCTCTGACGGGGGCCCAGCACACGCCCCAGGAGACTTGGCAGCCGCCCCCAGGGCTCTATCCTCTGGAACTCGTCCCCTTGGAAGGGGCCTGGCCCAGGTGCCAGGTTCGGCTGGTCGGCCAGCCTCCTTTGGAGAAAGCAGGCAAGCCGAGCCAGGCTTGCAGTGGCCCTGGCGTGACACCTGCCACCTCAGGCAGAGGGCCTCCCGCGTGCCCTCCATGGCGGGTTTCTCCCCGGAGCCGTGGCCTGGGCACTAGGAAGGCCGGGCCTCCCCGACTCCCGGGAGGAGGGGCTAGCCCAGTTGCGCCCTGGCCCCCAAACCCTCTGGTGCCATCTGCCTGTCTCGGCACTTCTGACTCCACAGAGCCTTTCCTACATCTGGGCTGCCTGCCGTGGCAAAGTGCAGGCGTGGGGTGAGGCCATGGCTTTGTCTTTCCAGGAACAAATGAGCCCCTGGCCGAAGCAGCAGGCCCAGGCAGAGCCTTGAGCTTGAAGCCCAGTAGGTCTGTGGCCCTCAGGGCCAGAGCAATGCTTTCAAGGCAGGGAAGCGGCCTGCAAGCTGAGTGGGAGTGGGGGAGGGGAGGGAGACAGCTGAAGCCGAGTCCAGAAGGGCGGCGATGGAAGAGCTGCAGCTGGGTCAGAGCCTGGAGGGAGGGCGGGGCCTTCACTGAGGACCCCCCCGCCCCCCGAGGCCAGCCCTAGGCCCCGGCGGTCGCGCATGCGCCCTTGGCCTGTGCGGTGTGTGGGGGCTTGAACCCAAGCCCGCAGGGCTCCCGGAGCGGCCAGAGAAAGAACGGCCCATGGAGAGGTAGGCGAGGTGGGCAGGGGGCGCCACCTTACTCTCCTCAGCTCCCTGAGGGAGAGAGAGAGAGACAGAGACAGAGAGAGAGATCCCTGACCTCTGAGTCTCTGCCTCCACCGCTGGCTGGTGCCAACTCACGCGCCATCCCACTTCCAGCCATCACCCCCACGCCTGCCCCGGGGCCAGCCCCACCACAGAGAGGCCGGTTGGTTCCTGCTCACCTCTGTGCCGTCCCTTCCCGACCTGACCCCAGTGCAGGGGATAAGCTTCAGACAAGTCTTTCCATGTCCCTCTGCATGACAATAGACTTCCTCCCCTCTCCCATTCCACAGGCCCACCCACCCGGGACATCCACCTTGGTCATTAGCTCAGGAGAGGATGCAAGATGAGAATCTCTGCTATTGTGTGCGGAGACTCAGTTTCCCGGGTTTCCCCCATGGACACATGTTCTTCAGCTGGGTCTGATTTTCTCCAGACAAGCTGTCTTGGGAAGGATTTGGCCAGCCCTAAGAAGCTGAAGGGAAAGGGCGGAGGGGGGGTTCTCTCTCTGCCCCCGACAGCCCCGAGCTGGGTCGGTCCCTCAGACCTGGCCAGGGGCAGCCCATCCCCCGGCGCCCTTCCCCGGGGCATCCAAGGGCAGGCTCGGCGCCAGCCCCACCCCGCTCGCCACTGCCCGACCATCGCCACTGCCCGACCATCGTCCTCCCTCGGGGGGCCTGGGCAGGACAGGGACCCGGCTGTGGGAGGCCTCCAGATCTCAGGCCTGGCACACCGTTTAGCAGGCTGCTTCCTCCTCTGACGGGGGCCCAGCACACGCCCCAGGAGACTTGGCAGCCGCCCCCAGGGCTCTATCCTCTGGAACTCGTCCCCTTGGAAGGGGCCTGGCCCAGGTGCCAGGTTCGGCTGGTCGGCCAGCCTCCTTTGGAGAAAGCAGGCAAGCCGAGCCAGGCTTGCAGTGGCCCTGGCGTGACACCTGCCACCTCAGGCAGAGGGCCTCCCGCGTGCCCTCCATGGCGGGTTTCTCCCCGGAGCCGTGGCCTGGGCACTAGGAAGGCCGGGCCTCCCCGACTCCCGGGAGGAGGGGCTAGCCCAGTTGCGCCCTGGCCCCCAAACCCTCTGGTGCCATCTGCCTGTCTCGGCACTTCTGACTCCACAGAGCCTTTCCTACATCTGGGCTGCCTGCCGTGGCAAAGTGCAGGCGTGGGGTGAGGCCATGGCTTTGTCTTTCCAGGAACAAATGAGCCCCTGGCCGAAGCAGCAGGCCCAGGCAGAGCCTTGAGCTTGAAGCCCAGTAGGTCTGTGGCCCTCAGGGCCAGAGCAATGCTTTCAAGGCAGGGAAGCGGCCTGCAAGCTGAGTGGGAGTGGGGGAGGGGAGGGAGACAGCTGAAGCCGAGTCCAGAAGGGCGGCGATGGAAGAGCTGCAGCTGGGTCAGAGCCTGGAGGGAGGGCGGGGCCTTCACTGAGGACCCCCCCGCCCCCCGAGGCCAGCCCTAGGCCCCGGCGGTCGCGCATGCGCCCTTGGCCTGTGCGGTGTGTGGGGGTTTGAACCCAAGCCCGCAGGGCTCCCGGAGCGGCCAGAGAAAGAAGGGCCCATGGAGAGGTAGGCGAGGTGGGCAGGGGGCGCCACCTTACTCTCCTCAGCTCCCTGAGGGAGAGAGAGAGAGACAGAGACAGAGAGAGAGATCCCTGACCTCTGAGTCTCTGCCTCCACCGCTGGCTGGTGCCAACTCACGCGCCATCCCACTTCCAGCCATCACCCCCACGCCTGCCCCGGGGCCAGCCCCACCACAGAGAGGCCGGTTGGTTCCTGCTCACCTCTGTGCCGTCCCTTCCCGACCTGACCCCAGTGCAGGGGATAAGCTTCAGACAAGTCTTTCCATGTCCCTCTGCATGACAATAGACTTCCTCCCCTCTCCCATTCCACAGGCCCACCCACCCGGGACATCCACCTTTGTCATTAGCTCAGGAGAGGATGCAAGATGAGAATCTCTGCTATTGTGTGCGGAGACTCAGTTTCCCGGGTTTCCCCCATGGACACATGTTCTTCAGCTGGGTCTGATTTTCTCCAGACAAGCTGTCTTGGGAAGGATTTGGCCAGCCCTAAGAAGCTGAAGGGAAAGGGCGGAGGGGGGTTCTCTCTCTGCCCCCGACAGCCCCGAGCTGGGTCGGTCCCTCAGACCTGGCCAGGGGCAGCCCATCCCCCGGCGCCCTTCCCCGGGGCATCCAAGGGCAGGCTCGGCGCCAGCCCCACCCCGCTCGCCACTGCCCGACCATCGTCCTCCCTCGGGGGGCCTGGGCAGGACAGGGACCCGGCTGTGGGAGGCCTCCAGATCTCAGGCCTGGCACACCGTTTACCAGGCTGCTTCCTCCTCTGACGGGGGCCCAGCACACGCCCCAGGAGACTTGGCAGCCGCCCCCAGGGCTCTATCCTCTGGAACTCGTCCCCTTGGAAGGGGCCTGGCCCAGGTGCCAGGTTCGGCTGGTCGGCCAGCCTCCTTTGGAGAAAGCAGGCAAGCCGAGCCAGGCTTGCAGTGGCCCTGGCGTGACACCTGCCACCTCAGGCAGAGGGCCTCCCGCGTGCCCTCCATGGCGGGTTTCTCCCCGGAGCCGTGGCCTGGGCACTAGGAAGGCCGGGCCTCCCCGACTCCCGGGAGGAGGGGCTAGCCCAGTTGCGCCCTGGCCCCCAAACCCTCTGGTGCCATCTGCCTGTCTCGGCACTTCTGACTCCACAGAGCCTTTCCTACATCTGGGCTGCCTGCCGTGGCAAAGTGCAGGCGTGGGGTGAGGCCATGGCTTTGTCTTTCCAGGAAAAAATGAGCCCCTGGCCGAAGCAGCAGGCCCAGGCAGAGCCTTGAGCTTGAAGCCCAGTAGGTCTGTGGCCCTCAGGGCCAGAGCAATGCTTTCAAGGCAGGGAAGCGGCCTGCAAGCTGAGTGGGAGTGGGGGAGGGGAGGGAGACAGCTGAAGCCGAGTCCAGAAGGGCGGCGATGGAAGAGCTGCAGCTGGGTCAGAGCCTGGAGGGAGGGCGGGGCCTTCACTGAGGACCCCCCCGCCCCCCGAGGCCAGCCCTAGGCCCCGGCGGTCGCGCATGCGCCCTTGGCCTGTGCGGTGTGTGGGGGCTTGAACCCAAGCCCGCAGGGCTCCCGGAGCGGCCAGAGAAAGAAGGGCCCATGGAGAGGTAGGCGAGGTGGGCAGGGGGCGCCACCTTACTCTCCTCAGCTCCCTGAGGGAGAGAGAGAGAGACAGAGACAGAGAGAGAGATCCCTGACCTCTGAGTCTCTGCCTCCACCGCTGGCTGGTGCCAACTCACGCGCCATCCCACTTCCAGCCATCACCCCCACGCCTGCCCCGGGGCCAGCCCCACCACAGAGAGGCCGGTTGGTTCCTGCTCACCTCTGTGCCGTCCCTTCCCGACCTGACCCCAGTGCAGGGGATAAGCTTCAGACAAGTCTTTCCATGTCCCTCTGCATGACAATAGACTTCCTCCCCTCTCCCATTCCACAGGCCCACCCACCCGGGACATCCACCTTTGTCATTAGCTCAGGAGAGGATGCAAGATGAGAATCTCTGCTATTGTGTGCGGAGACTCAGTTTCCCGGGTTTCCCCCATGGACACATGTTCTTCAGCTGGGTCTGATTTTCACCAGACAAGCTGTCTTGGGAAGGATTTGGCCAGCCCTAAGAAGCTGAAGGGAAAGGGCGGAGGGGGGTTCTCTCTCTGCCCCCGACAGCCCCGAGCTGGGTCGGTCCCTCAGACCTGGCCAGGGGCAGCCCATCCCCCGGCGCCCTTCCCCGGGGCATCCAAGGGCAGGCTCGGCGCCAGCCCCACCCCGCTCGCCACTGCCCGACCATCGTCCTCCCTCGGGGGGCCTGGGCAGGACAGGGACCCGGCTGTGGGAGGCCTCCAGATCTCAGGCCTGGCACACCGTTTAGCAGGCTGCTTCCTCCTCTGACGGGGGCCCAGCACACGCCCCAGGAGACTTGGCAGCCGCCCCCAGGGCTCTATCCTCTGGAACTCGTCCCCTTGGAAGGGGCCTGGCCCAGGTGCCAGGTTCGGCTGGTCGGCCAGCCTCCTTTGGAGAAAGCAGGCAAGCCGAGCCAGGCTTGCAGTGGCCCTGGCGTGACACCTGCCACCTCAGGCAGAGGGCCTCCCGCGTGCCCTCCATGGCGGGTTTCTCCCCGGAGCCGTGGCCTGGGCACTAGGAAGGCCGGGCCTCCCCGACTCCCGGGAGGAGGGGCTAGCCCAGTTGCGCCCTGGCCCCCAAACCCTCTGGTGCCATCTGCCTGTCTCGGCACTTCTGACTCCACAGAGCCTTTCCTACATCTGGGCTGCCTGCCGTGGCAAAGTGCAGGCGTGGGGTGAGGCCATGGCTTTGTCTTTCCAGGAAAAAATGAGCCCCTGGCCGAAGCAGCAGGCCCAGGCAGAGCCTTGAGCTTGAAGCCCAGTAGGTCTGTGGCCCTCAGGGCCAGAGCAATGCTTTCAAGGCAGGGAAGCGGCCTGCAAGCTGAGTGGGAGTGGGGGAGGGGAGGGAGACAGCTGAAGCCGAGTCCAGAAGGGCGGCGATGGAAGAGCTGCAGCTGGGTCAGAGCCTGGAGGGAGGGCGGGGCCTTCACTGAGGACCCCCCCGCCCCCCGAGGCCAGCCCTAGGCCCCGGCGGTCGCGCATGCGCCCTTGGCCTGTGCGGTGTGTGGGGGTTTGAACCCAAGCCCGCAGGGCTCCCGGAGCGGCCAGAGAAAGAAGGGCCCATGGAGAGGTAGGCGAGGTGGGCAGGGGGCGCCACCTTACTCTCCTCAGCTCCCTGAGGGAGAGAGAGAGAGACAGAGACAGAGAGAGAGATCCCTGACCTCTGAGTCTCTGCCTCCACCGCTGGCTGGTGCCAACTCACGCGCCATCCCACTTCCAGCCATCACCCCCACGCCTGCCCCGGGGCCAGCCCCACCACAGAGAGGCCGGTTGGTTCCTGCTCACCTCTGTGCCGTCCCTTCCCGACCTGACCCCAGTGCAGGGGATAAGCTTCAGACAAGTCTTTCCATGTCCCTCTGCATGACAATAGACTTCCTCCCCTCTCCCATTCCACAGGCCCACCCACCCGGGACATCCACCTTTGTCATTAGCTCAGGAGAGGATGCAAGATGAGAATCTCTGCTATTGTGTGCGGAGACTCAGTTTCCCGGGTTTCCCCCATGGACACATGTTCTTCAGCTGGGTCTGATTTTCTCCAGACAAGCTGTCTTGGGAAGGATTTGGCCAGCCCTAAGAAGCTGAAGGGAAAGGGCGGAGGGGGGTTCTCTCTCTGCCCCCGACAGCCCCGAGCTGGGTCGGTCCCTCAGACCTGGCCAGGGGCAGCCCATCCCCCGGCGCCCTTCCCCGGGGCATCCAAGGGCAGGCTCGGCGCCAGCCCCACCCCGCTCGCCACTGCCCGACCATCGTCCTCCCTCGGGGGGCCTGGGCAGGACAGGGACCCGGCTGTGGGAGGCCTCCAGATCTCAGGCCTGGCACACCCGTTTACCAGGCTGCTTCCTCCTCTGACGGGGGCCCAGCACACGCCCCAGGAGACTTGGCAGCCGCCCCCAGGGCTCTATCCTCTGGAACTCGTCCCCTTGGAAGGGGCCTGGCCCAGGTGCCAGGTTCGGCTGGTCGGCCAGCCTCCTTTGGAGAAAGCAGGCAAGCCGAGCCAGGCTTGCAGTGGCCCTGGCGTGACACCTGCCACCTCAGGCAGAGGGCCTCCCGCGTGCCCTCCATGGCGGGTTTCTCCCCCGGAGCCGTGGCCTGGGCACTAGGAAGGCCGGGCCTCCCCGACTCCCCGGGAGGAGGGGGCTAGCCCAGTTGCGCCCCTGGCCCCCCAAACCCTCTGGTGCCATCTGCCTGTCTCGGCACTTCTGACTCCACAGAGCCTTTCCTACATCTGGGCTGCCTGCCGTGGCAAAGTGCAGGCGTGGGGTGAGGCCATGGCTTTGTCTTTCCAGGAAAAAATGAGCCCCTGGCCGAAGCAGCAGGCCCAGGCAGAGCCTTGAGCTTGAAGCCCAGTAGGTCTGTGGCCCTCAGGGCCAGAGCAATGCTTTCAAGGCAGGGAAGCGGCCTGCAAGCTGAGTGGGAGTGGGGGAGGGGAGGGAGACAGCTGAAGCCGAGTCCAGAAGGGCGGCGATGGAAGAGCTGCAGCTGGGTCAGAGCCTGGAGGGAGGGCGGGGCCTTCACTGAGGACCCCCCCGCCCCCCGAGGCCAGCCCTAGGCCCCGGCGGTCGCGCATGCGCCCTTGGCCTGTGCGGTGTGTGGGGGCTTGAACCCAAGCCCGCAGGGCTCCCGGAGCGGCCAGAGAAAGAAGGGCCCATGGAGAGGTAGGCGAGGTGGGCAGGGGGCGCCACCTTACTCTCCTCAGCTCCCTGAGGGAGAGAGAGAGAGACAGAGACAGAGAGAGAGATCCCTGACCTCTGAGTCTCTGCCTCCACCGCTGGCTGGTGCCAACTCACGCGCCATCCCCACTTCCAGCCATCACCCCCCACGCCTGCCCCGGGGCCAGCCCCACCACAGAGAGGCCGGTTGGTTCCTGCTCACCTCTGTGCCGTCCCTTCCCGACCTGACCCCAGTGCAGGGGATAAGCTTCAGACAAGTCTTTCCATGTCCCTCTGCATGACAATAGACTTCCTCCCCTCTCCCATTCCACAGGCCCACCCACCCGGGACATCCACCCTTTGTCATTAGCTCAGGAGAGGATGCAAGATGAGAATCTCTGCTATTGTGTGCGGAGACTCAGTTTCCCGGGTTTCCCCCATGGACACATGTTCTTCAGCTGGGTCTGATTTTCACCAGACAAGCTGTCTTGGGAAGGATTTGGCCAGCCCTAAGAAGCTGAAGGGAAAGGGCGGAGGGGGGTTCTCTCTCTGCCCCCGACAGCCCCCGAGCTGGGTCGGTCCCTCAGACCTGGCCAGGGGCAGCCCATCCCCCGGCGCCCTTCCCCGGGGCATCCAAGGGCAGGCTCGGCGCCAGCCCCACCCCCGCTCGCCACTGCCCGACCATCGTCCTCCCTCGGGGGGCCTGGGCAGGACAGGGACCCGGCTGTGGGAGGCCTCCAGATCTCAGGCCTGGCACACCGTTTAGCAGGCTGCTTCCTCCTCTGACGGGGGCCCAGCACACGCCCCAGGAGACTTGGCAGCCGCCCCCAGGGCTCTATCCTCTGGAACTCGTCCCCTTGGAAGGGGCCTGGCCCAGGTGCCAGGTTCGGCTGGTCGGCCAGCCTCCTTTGGAGAAAGCAGGCAAGCCGAGCCAGGCTTGCAGTGGCCCTGGCGTGACACCTGCCACCTCAGGCAGAGGGCCTCCCGCGTGCCCTCCATGGCGGGTTTCTCCCCGGAGCCGTGGCCTGGGCACTAGGAAGGCCGGGCCTCCCCGACTCCCGGGAGGAGGGGCTAGCCCAGTTGCGCCCTGGCCCCCAAATCCTCTGGTGCCATCTGCCTGTCTCGGCACTTCTGACTCCACAGAGCCTTTCCTACATCTGGGCTGCCTGCCGTGGCAAAGTGCAGGCGTGGGGTGAGGCCATGGCTTTGTCTTTCCAGGAACAAATGAGCCCCTGGCCGAAGCAGCAGGCCCAGGCAGAGCCTTGAGCTTGAAGCCCAGTAGGTCTGTGGCCCTCAGGGCCAGAGCAATGCTTTCAAGGCAGGGAAGCGGCCTGCAAGCTGAGTGGGAGTGGGGGAGGGGAGGGAGACAGCTGAAGCCCAGTCCAGAAGGGCGGCGATGGAAGAGCTGCAGCTGGGTCAGAGCCTGGAGGGAGGGCGGGGCCTTCACTGAGGACCCCCCCGCCCCCCGAGGCCAGCCCTAGGCCCCGGCGGTCGCGCATGCGCCCTTGGCCTGTGCGGTGTGTGGGGGCTTGAACCCAAGCCCGCAGGGCTCCCGGAGCGGCCAGAGAAAGAAGGGCCCATGGAGAGGTAGGCGAGGTGGGCAGGGGGGCGCCACCTTACTCTCCTCAGCTCCCTGAGGGAGAGAGAGAGAGACAGAGACAGAGAGAGAGATCCCTGACCTCTGAGTCTCTGCCTCCACCGCTGGCTGGTGCCAACTCACGCGCCATCCCACTTCCAGCCATCACCCCCACGCCTGCCCCGGGGCCAGCCCCCACCACAGAGAGGCCGGTTGGTTCCTGCTCACCTCTGTGCCGTCCCTTCCCGACCTGACCCCAGTGCAGGGGATAAGCTTCAGACAAGTCTTTCCATGTCCCTCTGCATGACAATAGACTTCCTCCCCTCTCCCATTCCACAGGCCCACCCACCCGGGACATCCACCTTTGTCATTAGCTCAGGAGAGGATGCAAGATGAGAATCTCTGCTATTGTGTGCGGAGACTCAGTTTCCCGGGTTTCCCCCCATGGACACATGTTCTTCAGCTGGGTCTGATTTTCACCAGACAAGCTGTCTTGGGAAGGATTTGGCCAGCCCTAAGAAGCTGAAGGGAAAGGGCGGAGGGGGGTTCTCTCTCTGCCCCCGACAGCCCCGAGCTGGGTCGGTCCCTCAGACCTGGCCAGGGGCAGCCCATCCCCCGGCGCCCTTCCCCGGGGCATCCAAGGGCAGGCTCGGCGCCAGCCCCACCCCCGCTCGCCACTGCCCGACCATCGTCCTCCCTCGGGGGGCCCTGGGCAGGACAGGGACCCGGCTGTGGGAGGCCTCCAGATCTCAGGCCTGGCACACCGTTTAGCAGGCTGCTTCCTCCTCTGACGGGGGCCCAGCACACGCCCCAGGAGACTTGGCAGCCGCCCCCAGGGCTCTATCCTCTGGAACTCGTCCCCTTGGAAGGGGCCTGGCCCAGGTGCCAGGTTCGGCTGGTCGGCCAGCCTCCTTTGGAGAAAGCAGGCAAGCCGAGCCAGGCTTGCAGTGGCCCTGGCGTGACACCTGCCACCTCAGGCAGAGGGCCTCCCGCGTGCCCTCCATGGCGGGTTTCTCCCCGGAGCCGTGGCCTGGGCACTAGGAAGGCCGGGCCTCCCCGACTCCCGGGAGGAGGGGCTAGCCCAGTTGCGCCCTGGCCCCCAAACCCTCTGGTGCCATCTGCCTGTCTCGGCACTTCTGACTCCACAGAGCCTTTCCTACATCTGGGCTGCCTGCCGTGGCAAAGTGCAGGCGTGGGGTGAGGCCATGGCTTTGTCTTTCCAGGAAAAAATGAGCCCCTGGCCGAAGCAGCAGGCCCAGGCAGAGCCTTGAGCTTGAAGCCCAGTAGGTCTGTGGCCCTCAGGGCCAGAGCAATGCTTTCAAGGCAGGGAAGCGGCCTGCAAGCTGAGTGGGAGTGGGGGAGGGGAGGGAGACAGCTGAAGCCGAGTCCAGAAGGGCGGCGATGGAAGAGCTGCAGCTGGGTCAGAGCCTGGAGGGAGGGCGGGGCCTTCACTGAGGACCCCCCCGCCCCCCGAGGCCAGCCCTAGGCCCCGGCGGTCGCGCATGCGCCCTTGGCCTGTGCGGTGTGTGGGGGCTTGAACCCAAGCCCGCAGGGCTCCCGGAGCGGCCAGAGAAAGAAGGGCCCATGGAGAGGTAGGCGAGGTGGGCAGGGGGCGCCACCTTACTCTCCTCAGCTCCCTGAGGGAGAGAGAGAGAGACAGAGACAGAGAGAGAGATCCCTGACCTCTGAGTCTCTGCCTCCACCGCTGGCTGGTGCCAACTCACGCGCCATCCCACTTCCAGCCATCACCCCCACGCCTGCCCCGGGGCCAGCCCCACCACAGAGAGGCCGGTTGGT
>NW_026691847.1:0-39320 GCF_020826845.1 Diceros bicornis minor | reverse complement strand
ATTCCACAGGCCCACCCACCCGGGACATCCACCTTGGTCATTAGCTCAGGAGAGGATGCAAGATGAGAATCTCTGCTATTGTGTGGGGAGACTCAGTTTCCCGGGTTCCCCCATGGACACATGTTCTTCAGCTGGGTCTGATTTTCTCCAGACAAGCTGTCTTGGGAAGGATTTGGCCAGCCCTAAGAACCTGAAGGGAAAGGGCGGAGGGGGGTTCTCTCTCTGCCCCCGACAGCCCCGAGCTGGGTCGGTCCCTCAGACCTGGCCAGGGCAGCCCATCCCCCGGCGCCCTTCCCCGGGGCATCCAAGGGCAGGCTCGGCGCCAGCCCCACCCCGCTCGCCACTGCCCGACCATCGTCCTCCCTCGGGGGGCCTGGGCAGGACAGGGACCCGGCTGTGGGAGGCCTCCAGATCTCAGGCCTGGCACACCGTTTACCAGGCTGCTTCCTCCTCTGACGGGGGCCCAGCACACGCCCCAGGAGACTTGGCAGCCGCCCCCAGGGCTCTAGCCTCTGGAACTCGTCCCCTTGGAAGGGGCCTGGCCCAGGTGCCAGGTTCGGCTGGTCGGCCAGCCTCCTTTGGAGAAAGCAGGCAAGCCGAGCCAGGCTTGCAGTGGCCCTGGCGTGACACCTGCCACCTCAGGCAGAGGGCCTCCCGCGTGCCCTCCATGGCGGGTTTCTCCCCGGAGCCGTGGCCTGGGCACTAGGAAGGCCGGGGCCTCCCCGACTCCCGGGAGGAGGGGCTAGCCCAGTTGCGCCCTGGCCCCCAAACCCTCTGGTGCCATCTGCCTGTCTCGGCACTTCTGACTCCACAGAGCCTTTCCTACATCTGGGCTGCCTGCCGTGGCAAAGTGCAGGCGTGGGGTGAGGCCATGGCTTTGTCTTTCCAGGAAAAATTGAGCCCCTGGCCGAAGCAGCAGGCCCAGGCAGAGCCTTGAGCTTGAAGCCCAGTAGGTCTGTGGCCCTCAGGGCCAGAGCAATGCTTTCAAGGCAGGGAAGCGGCCTGCAAGCTGAGTGGGAGTGGGGGAGGGGAGGGAGACAGCTGAAGCCGAGTCCAGAAGGGCGGCGATGGAAGAGCTGCAGCTGGGTCAGAGCCTGGAGGGAGGGCGGGGCCTTCACTGAGGACCCCCCCGCCCCCCGAGGCCAGCCCTAGGCCCCGGCGGTCGCGCATGCGCCCTTGGCCTGTGCGGTGTGTGGGGGCTTGAACCCAAGCCCGCAGGGCTCCCGGAGCGGCCAGAGAAAGAAGGGCCCATGGAGAGGTAGGCGAGGTGGGCAGGGGGCGCCACCTTACGCTCCCTGAGGGAGAGAGAGAGAGACAGAGACAGAGAGAGAGATCCCTGACCTCTGAGTCTCTGCCTCCACCGCTGGCTGGTGCCAACTCACGCGCCATCCCACTTCCAGCCATCACCCCCACGCCTGCCCCGGGGCCAGCCCCACCACAGAGAGGCCGGTTGGTTCCTGCTCACCTCTGTGCCGTCCCTTCCCGACCTGACCCCAGTGCAGGGGATAAGCTTCAGACAAGTCTTTCCATGTCCCTCTGCATGACAATAGACTTCCTCCCCTCTCCCATTCCACAGGCCCACCCACCCGGGACATCCACCTTGGTCATTAGCTCAGGAGAGGATGCAAGATGAGAATCTCTGCTATTGTGTGGGGAGACTCAGTTTCCCGGGTTTCCCCCATGGACACATGTTCTTCAGCTGGGTCTGATTTTCTCCAGACAAGCTGTCTTGGGAAGGATTTGGCCAGCCCTAAGAACCTGAAGGGAAAGGGCGGAGGGGGGTTCTCTCTCTGCCCCCGACAGCCCCGAGCTGGGTCGGTCCCTCAGACCTGGCCAGGGGCAGCCCATCCCCCGGCGCCCTTCCCCGGGGCATCCAAGGGCAGGCTCGGCGCCAGCCCCACCCCGCTCGCCACTGCCCGACCATCGTCCTCCCTCGGGGGGCCTGGGCAGGACAGGGACCCGGCTGTGGGAGGCCTCCAGATCTCAGGCCTGGCACACCGTTTACCAGGCTGCTTCCTCCTCTGACGGGGGGCCCAGCACACGCCCCAGGAGACTTGGCAGCCGCCCCCAGGGCTCTAGCCTCTGGAACTCGTCCACTTGGAAGGGCCTGGCCCAGGTGCCAGGTTCGGCTGGTCGGCCAGCCTCCTTTGGAGAAAGCAGGCAAGCCGAGCCAGGCTTGCAGTGGCCCTGGCGTGACACCTGCCACCTCAGGCAGAGGGCCTCCCGCGTGCCCTCCATGGCGGGTTTCTCCCCGGAGCCGTGGCCTGGGGCACTAGGAAGGCCGGGCCTCCCCGACTCCCGGGAGGAGGGGCTAGCCCAGTTGCGCCCTGGCCCCCAAACCCTCTGGTGCCATCTGCCTGTCTCGGCACTTCTGACTCCACAGAGCCTTTCCTACATCTGGGCTGCCTGCCGTGGCAAAGTGCAGGCGTGGGGTGAGGCCATGGCTTTGTCTTTCCAGGAAAAAATGAGCCCCTGGCCGAAGCAGCAGGCCCAGGCAGAGCCTTGAGCTTGAAGCCCAGTAGGTCTGTGGCCCTCAGGGCCAGAGCAATGCTTTCAAGGCAGGGAAGCGGCCTGCAAGCTGAGTGGGAGTGGGGGAGGGGAGGGAGACAGCTGAAGCCGAGTCCAGAAGGGCGGCGATGGAAGAGCTGCAGCTGGGTCAGAGCCTGGAGGGAGGGCGGGGCCTTCACTGAGGACCCCCCCGCCCCCCGAGGCCAGCCCTAGGCCCCGGCGGTCGCGCATGCGCCCTTGGCCTGTGCGGTGTGTGGGGGCTTGAACCCAAGCCCGCAGGGCTCCCGGAGCGGCCAGAGAAAGAAGGGCCCATGGAGAGGTAGGCGAGGTGGGCAGGGGGCGCCACCTTACTCTCCTCAGCTCCCTGAGGGAGAGAGAGAGAGACAGAGACAGAGAGAGAGATCCCTGACCTCTGAGTCTCTGCCTCCACCGCTGGCTGGTGCCAACTCACGCGCCATCCCACTTCCAGCCATCACCCCCCGCCTGCCCCGGGGCCAGCCCCACCACAGAGAGGCCGGTTGGTTCCTGCTCACCTCTGTGCCGTCCCTTCCCGACCTGACCCCAGTGCAGGGGATAAGCTTCAGACAAGTCTTACCATGTCCCTCTGCATGACAATAGACTTCCTCCCCTCTCCCATTCCACAGGCCCACCCACCCGGGACATCCACCTTGGTCATTAGCTCAGGAGAGGATGCAAGATGAGAATCTCTGCTATTGTGTGGGGAGACTCAGTTTCCCGGGTTTCCCCCATGGACACATGTTCTTCAGCTGGGTCTGATTTTCTCCAGACAAGCTGTCTTGGGAAGGATTTGGCCAGCCCTAAGAACCTGAAGGGAAAGGGCGGAGGGGGGTTCTCTCTCTGCCCCCGACAGCCCCGAGCTGGGTCGGTCCCTCAGACCTGGCCAGGGGCAGCCCATCCCCCGGCGCCCTTCCCCGGGGCATCCAAGGGCAGGCTCGGCGCCAGCCCCACCCCGCTCGCCACTGCCCGACCATCGTCCTCCCCTCGGGGGGCCCTGGGCAGGACCGGGACCCGGCTGTGGGAGGCCTCCAGATCTCAGGCCTGGCACACCGTTTACCAGGCTGCTTCCCTCCTCTGACGGGGGCCCAGCACACGCCCCAGGAGACTTGGCAGCCGCCCCCCAGGGCTCTAGCCTCTGGAACTCGTCCCCTTGGAAGGGGCCTGGCCCAGGTGCCAGGTTCGGCTGGTCGGCCAGCCTCCTTTGGAGAAAGCAGGCAAGCCGAGCCAGGCTTGCAGTGGCCCTGGCGTGACACCTGCCACCTCAGGCAGAGGGCCTCCCGCGTGCCCTCCATGCGGGTTTCTCCCCGGAGCCGTGGCCTGGGCACTAGGAAGGCCGGGCCTCCCCGACTCCCGGGAGGAGGGGCTAGCCCAGTTGCGCCCTGGCCCCCAAACCCTCTGGTGCCATCTGCCTGTCTCGGCACTTCTGACTCCACAGAGCCTTTCCTACATCTGGGCTGCCTGCCGTGGCAAAGTGCAGGCGTGGGGTGAGGCCATGGCTTTGTCTTTCCAGGAAAAAATGAGCCCCTGGCCGAAGCAGCAGGCCCAGGCAGAGCCTTGAGCTTGAAGCCCAGTAGGTCTGTGGCCCTCAGGGCCAGAGCAATGCTTTCAAGGCAGGGAAGCGGCCTGCAAGCTGAGTGGGAGTGGGGGAGGGGAGGGAGACAGCTGAAGCCGAGTCCAGAAGGGCGGCGATGGAAGAGCTGCAGCTGGGTCAGAGCCTGGAGGGAGGGCGGGGCCTTCACTGAGGACCCCCCCGCCCCCCGAGGCCAGCCCTAGGCCCCGGCGGTCGCGCATGCGCCCTTGGCCTGTGCGGTGTGTGGGGGCTTGAACCCAAGCCCGCAGGGCTCCCGGAGCGGCCAGAGAAAGAAGGGCCCATGGAGAGGTAGGCGAGGTGGGCAGGGGGCGCCACCTTACGCTCCCTGAGGGAGAGAGAGAGAGACAGAGACAGAGAGAGAGATCCCTGACCTCTGAGTCTCTGCCTCCACCGCTGGCTGGTGCCAACTCACGCGCCATCCCACTTCCAGCCATCACCCCCACGCCTGCCCCGGGGCCAGCCCCACCACAGAGAGGCCGGTTGGTTCCTGCTCACCTCTGTGCCGTCCCTTCCCGACCTGACCCCAGTGCAGGGGATAAGCTTCAGACAAGTCTTTCCATGTCCCTCTGCATGACAATAGACTTCCTCCCCTCTCCCATTCCACAGGCCCACCCACCCGGGACATCCACCTTGGTCATTAGCTCAGGAGAGGATGCAAGATGAGAATCTCTGCTATTGTGTGGGGAGACTCAGTTTCCCGGGTTTCCCCCATGGACACATGTTCTTCAGCTGGGTCTGATTTTCTCCAGACAAGCTGTCTTGGGAAGGATTTGGCCAGCCCTAAGAACCTGAAGGGAAAGGGCGGAGGGGGGTTCTCTCTCTGCCCCCGACAGCCCCGAGCTGGGTCGGTCCCTCAGACCTGGCCAGGGGCAGCCCATCCCCCGGCGCCCTTCCCCGGGGCATCCAAGGGCAGGCTCGGCGCCAGCCCCACCCCGCTCGCCACTGCCCGACCATCGTCCTCCCTCGGGGGGCCTGGGCAGGACAGGGACCCGGCTGTGGGAGGCCTCCAGATCTCAGGCCTGGCCACCCGTTTACCAGGCTGCTTCCTCCTCTGACGGGGGCCCAGCACACGCCCCAGGAGACTTGGCAGCCGCCCCCAGGGCTCTAGCCTCTGGAACTCGTCCCCTTGGAAGGGGCCTGGCCCAGGTGCCAGGTTCGGCTGGTCGGCCAGCCTCCTTTGGAGAAAGCAGGCAAGCCGAGCCAGGCTTGCAGTGGCCCTGGCGTGACACCTGCCACCTCAGGCAGAGGGCCTCCCGCGTGCCCTCCATGGCGGGTTTCTCCCCGGAGCCGTGGCCTGGGCACTAGGAAGGCCGGGCCTCCCCGACTCCCGGGAGGAGGGGCTAGCCCAGTTGCGCCCTGGCCCCCAAACCCTCTGGTGCCATCTGCCTGTCTCGGCACTTCTGACTCCACAGAGCCTTTCCTACATCTGGGCTGCCTGCCGTGGCAAAGTGCAGGCGTGGGGTGAGGCCATGGCTTTGTCTTTCCAGGAAAAAATGAGCCCCTGGCCGAAGCAGCAGGCCCAGGCAGAGCCTTGAGCTTGAAGCCCAGTAGGTCTGTGGCCCTCAGGGCCAGAGCAATGCTTTCAAGGCAGGGAAGCGGCCTGCAAGCTGAGTGGGAGTGGGGGAGGGGAGGGAGACAGCTGAAGCCGAGTCCAGAAGGGCGGCGATGGAAGAGCTGCAGCTGGGTCAGAGCCTGGAGGGAGGGCGGGGCCTTCACTGAGGACCCCCCCGCCCCCCGAGGCCAGCCCTAGGCCCCGGCGGTCGCGCATGCGCCCTTGGCCTGTGCGGTGTGTGGGGGCTTGAACCCAAGCCCGCAGGGCTCCCGGAGCGGCCAGAGAAAGAAGGGCCCATGGAGAGGTAGGCGAGGTGGGCAGGGGGCGCCACCTTACTCTCCTCAGCTCCCTGAGGGAGAGAGAGAGAGACAGAGACAGAGAGAGAGATCCCTGACCTCTGAGTCTCTGCCTCCACCGCTGGCTGGTGCCAACTCACGCGCCATCCCACTTCCAGCCATCACCCCCACGCCTGCCCCGGGGCCAGCCCCCACCACAGAGAGGCCGGTTGGTTCCTGCTCACCTCTGTGCCGTCCCTTCCCGACCTGACCCCAGTGCAGGGGATAAGCTTCAGACAAGTCTTACCATGTCCCTCTGCATGACAATAGACTTCCTCCCCTCTCCCATTCCACAGGCCCACCCACCCGGGACATCCACCTTGGTCATTAGCTCAGGAGAGGATGCAAGATGAGAATCTCTGCTATTGTGTGGGGAGACTCAGTTTCCCGGGTTTCCCCCATGGACACATGTTCTTCAGCTGGGTCTGATTTTCTCCAGACAAGCTGTCTTGGGAAGGATTTGGCCAGCCCTAAGAACCTGAAGGGAAAGGGCGGAGGGGGGTTCTCTCTCTGCCCCCGACAGCCCCGAGCTGGGTCGGTCCCTCAGACCTGGCCAGGGGCAGCCCATCCCCCGGCGCCCTTCCCCGGGGCATCCAAGGGCAGGCTCGGCGCCAGCCCCACCCCGCTCGCCACTGCCCGACCATCGTCCTCCCTCGGGGGGCCTGGGCAGGACAGGGACCCGGCTGTGGGAGGCCTCCAGATCTCAGGCCTGGCACACCGTTTACCAGGCTGCTTCCTCCTCTGACGGGGGCCCAGCACACGCCCCAGGAGACTTGGCAGCCGCCCCCAGGGCTCTAGCCTCTGGAACTCGTCCCCTTGGAAGGGGCCTGGCCCAGGTGCCAGGTTCGGCTGGTCGGCCAGCCTCCTTTGGAGAAAGCAGGCAAGCCGAGCCAGGCTTGCAGTGGCCCTGGCGTGACACCTGCCACCTCAGGCAGAGGGCCTCCCGCGTGCCCTCCATGGCGGGTTTCTCCCCGGAGCCGTGGCCTGGGCACTAGGAAGGCCGGGCCTCCCCGACTCCCGGGAGGAGGGGCTAGCCCAGTTGCGCCCTGGCCCCCAAACCCTCTGGTGCCATCTGCCTGTCTCGGCACTTCTGACTCCACAGAGCCTTTCCTACATCTGGGCTGCCTGCCGTGGCAAAGTGCAGGCGTGGGGTGAGGCCATGGCTTTGTCTTTCCAGGAAAAAATGAGCCCCTGGCCGAAGCAGCAGGCCCAGGCAGAGCCTTGAGCTTGAAGCCCAGTAGGTCTGTGGCCCTCAGGGCCAGAGCAATGCTTTCAAGGCAGGGAAGCGGCCTGCAAGCTGAGTGGGAGTGGGGGAGGGGAGGGAGACAGCTGAAGCCGAGTCCAGAAGGGCGGCGATGGAAGAGCTGCAGCTGGGTCAGAGCCTGGAGGGAGGGCGGGGCCTTCACTGAGGACCCCCCCGCCCCCCGAGGCCAGCCCTAGGCCCCGGCGGTCGCGCATGCGCCCTTGGCCTGTGCGGTGTGTGGGGGCTTGAACCCAAGCCCGCAGGGCTCCCGGAGCGGCCAGAGAAAGAAGGGCCCATGGAGAGGTAGGCGAGGTGGGCAGGGGGCGCCACCTTACTCTCCTCAGCTCCCTGAGGGAGAGAGAGAGAGACAGAGACAGAGAGAGAGATCCCTGACCTCTGAGTCTCTGCCTCCACCGCTGGCTGGTGCCAACTCACGCGCCATCCCACTTCCAGCCATCACCCCCACGCCTGCCCCGGGGCCAGCCCCACCACAGAGAGGCCGGTTGGTTCCTGCTCACCTCTGTGCCGTCCCTTCCCGACCTGACCCCAGTGCAGGGGATAAGCTTCAGACAAGTCTTACCATGTCCCTCTGCATGACAATAGACTTCCTCCCCTCTCCCATTCCACAGGCCCACCCACCGGGACATCCACCTTGGTCATTAGCTCAGGAGAGGATGCAAGATGAGAATCTCTGCTATTGTGTGGGGAGACTCAGTTTCCCGGGTTTCCCCCATGGGACACATGTTCTTCAGCTGGGTCTGATTTTCTCCAGACAAGCTGTCTTGGGAAGGATTTGGCCAGCCCTAAGAACCTGAAGGGAAAGGGCGGAGGGGGGTTCTCTCTCTGCCCCCGACAGCCCGAGCTGGGTCGGTCCCTCAGACCTGGCCAGGGGCAGCCCATCCCCCGGCGCCCTTCCCCGGGGCATCCAAGGGCAGGCTCGGCGCCAGCCCCACCCCGCTCGCCACTGCCCGACCATCGTCCTCCCTCGGGGGGCCTGGGCAGGACAGGGACCCGGCTGTGGGAGGCCTCCAGATCTCAGGCCTGGCACACCGTTTACCAGGCTGCTTCCTCCTCTGACGGGGGCCCAGCACACGCCCCAGGAGACTTGGCAGCCGCCCCCAGGGCTCTAGCCTCTGGAACTCGTCCCCTTGGAAGGGGCCTGGCCCAGGTGCCAGGTTCGGCTGGTCGGCCAGCCTCCTTTGGAGAAAGCAGGCAAGCCGAGCCAGGCTTGCAGTGGCCCTGGCGTGACACCTGCCACCTCAGGCAGAGGGCCTCCCGCGTGCCCTCCATGGCGGGTTTCTCCCCGGAGCCGTGGCCTGGGCACTAGGAAGGCCGGGCCTCCCCCGACTCCCGGGAGGAGGGGCTAGCCCAGTTGCGCCCTGGCCCCCAAACCCTCTGGTGCCATCTGCCTGTCTCGGCACTTCTGACTCCACAGAGCCTTTCCTACATCTGGGCTGCCTGCCGTGGCAAAGTGCAGGCGTGGGGTGAGGCCATGGCTTTGTCTTTCCAGGAAAAAATGAGCCCCTGGCCGAAGCAGCAGGCCCAGGCAGAGCCTTGAGCTTGAAGCCCAGTAGGTCTGTGGCCCTCAGGGCCAGAGCAATGCTTTCAAGGCAGGGAAGCGGCCTGCAAGCTGAGTGGGAGTGGGGGAGGGGAGGGAGACAGCTGAAGCCGAGTCCAGAAGGGCGGCGATGGAAGAGCTGCAGCTGGGTCAGAGCCTGGAGGGAGGGCGGGGCCTTCACTGAGGACCCCCCCGCCCCCCGAGGCCAGCCCTAGGCCCCGGCGGTCGCGCATGCGCCCTTGGCCTGTGCGGTGTGTGGGGGCTTGAACCCAAGCCCGCAGGGCTCCCGGAGCGGCCAGAGAAAGAAGGGCCCATGGAGAGGTAGGCGAGGTGGGCAGGGGGCGCCACCTTACGCTCCCTGAGGGAGAGAGAGAGAGACAGAGACAGAGAGAGAGATCCCTGACCTCTGAGTCTCTGCCTCCACCGCTGGCTGGTGCCAACTCACGCGCCATCCCACTTCCAGCCATCACCCCCACGCCTGCCCCGGGGCCAGCCCCACCACAGAGAGGCCGGTTGGTTCCTGCTCACCTCTGTGCCGTCCCTTCCCGACCTGACCCCAGTGCAGGGGATAAGCTTCAGACAAGTCTTTCCATGTCCCTCTGCATGACAATAGACTTCCTCCCCTCTCCCATTCCACAGGCCCACCCACCCGGGACATCCACCTTGGTCATTAGCTCAGGAGAGGATGCAAGATGAGAATCTCTGCTATTGTGTGGGGAGACTCAGTTTCCCGGGTTTCCCCCATGGACACATGTTCTTCAGCTGGGTCTGATTTTCTCCAGACAAGCTGTCTTGGGAAGGATTTGGCCAGCCCTAAGAACCTGAAGGGAAAGGGCGGAGGGGGGTTCTCTCTCTGCCCCCGACAGCCCCGAGCTGGGTCGGTCCCTCAGACCTGGCCAGGGGCAGCCCATCCCCCGGCGCCCTTCCCCGGGGCATCCAAGGGCAGGCTCGGCGCCAGCCCCACCCCGCTCGCCACTGCCCGACCATCGTCCTCCCTCGGGGGGCCTGGGCAGGACAGGGACCCGGCTGTGGGAGGCCTCCAGATCTCAGGCCTGGCACACCGTTTACCAGGCTGCTTCCTCCTCTGACGGGGGCCCAGCACACGCCCCAGGAGACTTGGCAGCCGCCCCCAGGGCTCTAGCCTCTGGAACTCGTCCCCTTGGAAGGGGCCTGGCCCAGGTGCCAGGTTCGGCTGGTCGGCCAGCCTCCTTTGGAGAAAGCAGGCAAGCCGAGCCAGGCTTGCAGTGGCCCTGGCGTGACACCTGCCACCTCAGGCAGAGGGCCTCCCGCGTGCCCTCCATGGCGGGTTTCTCCCCGGAGCCGTGGCCTGGGCACTAGGAAGGCCGGGCCTCCCCGACTCCCGGGAGGAGGGGCTAGCCCAGTTGCGCCCTGGCCCCCAAACCCTCTGGTGCCATCTGCCTGTCTCGGCACTTCTGACTCCACAGAGCCTTTCCTACATCTGGGCTGCCTGCCGTGGCAAAGTGCAGGCGTGGGGTGAGGCCATGGCTTTGTCTTTCCAGGAAAAAATGAGCCCCTGGCCGAAGCAGCAGGCCCAGGCAGAGCCTTGAGCTTGAAGCCCAGTAGGTCTGTGGCCCTCAGGGCCAGAGCAATGCTTTCAAGGCAGGGAAGCGGCCTGCAAGCTGAGTGGGAGTGGGGGAGGGGAGGGAGACAGCTGAAGCCGAGTCCAGAAGGGCGGCGATGGAAGAGCTGCAGCTGGGTCAGAGCCTGGAGGGAGGGCGGGGCCTTCACTGAGGACCCCCCCGCCCCCCGAGGCCAGCCCTAGGCCCCGGCGGTCGCGCATGCGCCCTTGGCCTGTGCGGTGTGTGGGGGCTTGAACCCAAGCCCGCAGGGCTCCCGGAGCGGCCAGAGAAAGAAGGGCCCATGGAGAGGTAGGCGAGGTGGGCAGGGGGCGCCACCTTACTCTCCTCAGCTCCCTGAGGGAGAGAGAGAGAGACAGAGACAGAGAGAGAGATCCCTGACCTCTGAGTCTCTGCCTCCACCGCTGGCTGGTGCCAACTCACGCGCCATCCCACTTCCAGCCATCACCCCCACGCCTGCCCCGGGGCCAGCCCCACCACAGAGAGGCCGGTTGGTTCCTGCTCACCTCTGTGCCGTCCCTTCCCGACCTGACCCCAGTGCAGGGGATAAGCTTCAGACAAGTCTTACCATGTCCCTCTGCATGACAATAGACTTCCTCCCCTCTCCCATTCCACAGGCCCACCCACCCGGGACATCCACCTTGGTCATTAGCTCAGGAGAGGATGCAAGATGAGAATCTCTGCTATTGTGTGGGGAGACTCAGTTTCCCGGGTTTCCCCCATGGACACATGTTCTTCAGCTGGGTCTGATTTTCTCCAGACAAGCTGTCTTGGGAAGGATTTGGCCAGCCCTAAGAACCTGAAGGGAAAGGGCGGAGGGGGGTTCTCTCTCTGCCCCCGACAGCCCCGAGCTGGGTCGGTCCCTCAGACCTGGCCAGGGGCAGCCCATCCCCCGGCGCCCTTCCCCGGGGCATCCAAGGGCAGGCTCGGCGCCAGCCCCACCCCGCTCGCCACTGCCCGACCATCGTCCTCCCTCGGGGGGCCTGGGCAGGACAGGGACCCGGCTGTGGGAGGCCTCCAGATCTCAGGCCTGGCACACCGTTTACCAGGCTGCTTCCTCCTCTGACGGGGGCCCAGCACACGCCCCAGGAGACTTGGCAGCCGCCCCCAGGGCTCTAGCCTCTGGAACTCGTCCCCTTGGAAGGGGCCTGGCCCAGGTGCCAGGTTCGGCTGGTCGGCCAGCCTCCTTTGGAGAAAGCAGGCAAGCCGAGCCAGGCTTGCAGTGGCCCTGGCGTGACACCTGCCACCTCAGGCAGAGGGCCTCCCGCGTGCCCTCCATGGCGGGTTTCTCCCCGGAGCCGTGGCCTGGGCACTAGGAAGGCCGGGCCTCCCCGACTCCCGGGAGGAGGGGCTAGCCCAGTTGCGCCCTGGCCCCCAAACCCTCTGGTGCCATCTGCCTGTCTCGGCACTTCTGACTCCACAGAGCCTTTCCTACATCTGGGCTGCCTGCCGTGGCAAAGTGCAGGCGTGGGGTGAGGCCATGGCTTTGTCTTTCCAGGAAAAAATGAGCCCCTGGCCGAAGCAGCAGGCCCAGGCAGAGCCTTGAGCTTGAAGCCCAGTAGGTCTGTGGCCCTCAGGGCCAGAGCAATGCTTTCAAGGCAGGGAAGCGGCCTGCAAGCTGAGTGGGAGTGGGGGAGGGGAGGGAGACAGCTGAAGCCGAGTCCAGAAGGGCGGCGATGGAAGAGCTGCAGCTGGGTCAGAGCCTGGAGGGAGGGCGGGGCCTTCACTGAGGACCCCCCCGCCCCCCGAGGCCAGCCCTAGGCCCCGGCGGTCGCGCATGCGCCCTTGGCCTGTGCGGTGTGTGGGGGCTTGAACCCAAGCCCGCAGGGCTCCCGGAGCGGCCAGAGAAAGAAGGGCCCATGGAGAGGTAGGCGAGGTGGGCAGGGGGCGCCACCTTACGCTCCCTGAGGGAGAGAGAGAGAGACAGAGACAGAGAGAGAGATCCCTGACCTCTGAGTCTCTGCCTCCACCGCTGGCTGGTGCCAACTCACGCGCCATCCCACTTCCAGCCATCACCCCCACGCCTGCCCCGGGGCCAGCCCCACCACAGAGAGGCCGGTTGGTTCCTGCTCACCTCTGTGCCGTCCCTTCCCGACCTGACCCCAGTGCAGGGGATAAGCTTCAGACAAGTCTTTCCATGTCCCTCTGCATGACAATAGACTTCCTCCCCTCTCCCATTCCACAGGCCCACCCACCCGGGACATCCACCTTGGTCATTAGCTCAGGAGAGGATGCAAGATGAGAATCTCTGCTATTGTGTGGGGAGACTCAGTTTCCCGGGTTTCCCCCATGGACACATGTTCTTCAGCTGGGTCTGATTTTCTCCAGACAAGCTGTCTTGGGAAGGATTTGGCCAGCCCTAAGAACCTGAAGGGAAAGGGCGGAGGGGGGTTCTCTCTCTGCCCCCGACAGCCCCGAGCTGGGTCGGTCCCTCAGACCTGGCCAGGGGCAGCCCATCCCCCGGCGCCCTTCCCCGGGGCATCCAAGGGCAGGCTCGGCGCCAGCCCCACCCCGCTCGCCACTGCCCGACCATCGTCCTCCCTCGGGGGGCCTGGGCAGGACAGGGACCCGGCTGTGGGAGGCCTCCAGATCTCAGGCCTGGCACACCGTTTACCAGGCTGCTTCCTCCTCTGACGGGGGCCCAGCACACGCCCCAGGAGACTTGGCAGCCGCCCCCAGGGCTCTAGCCTCTGGAACTCGTCCCCTTGGAAGGGGCCTGGCCCAGGTGCCAGGTTCGGCTGGTCGGCCAGCCTCCTTTGGAGAAAGCAGGCAAGCCGAGCCAGGCTTGCAGTGGCCCTGGCGTGACACCTGCCACCTCAGGCAGAGGGCCTCCCGCGTGCCCTCCATGGCGGGTTTCTCCCCGGAGCCGTGGCCTGGGCACTAGGAAGGCCGGGCCTCCCCGACTCCCGGGAGGAGGGGCTAGCCCAGTTGCGCCCTGGCCCCCAAACCCTCTGGTGCCATCTGCCTGTCTCGGCACTTCTGACTCCACAGAGCCTTTCCTACATCTGGGCTGCCTGCCGTGGCAAAGTGCAGGCGTGGGGTGAGGCCATGGCTTTGTCTTTCCAGGAAAAAATGAGCCCCTGGCCGAAGCAGCAGGCCCAGGCAGAGCCTTGAGCTTGAAGCCCAGTAGGTCTGTGGCCCTCAGGGCCAGAGCAATGCTTTCAAGGCAGGGAAGCGGCCTGCAAGCTGAGTGGGAGTGGGGGAGGGGAGGGAGACAGCTGAAGCCGAGTCCAGAAGGGCGGCGATGGAAGAGCTGCAGCTGGGTCAGAGCCTGGAGGGAGGGCGGGGCCTTCACTGAGGACCCCCCCGCCCCCCGAGGCCAGCCCTAGGCCCCGGCGGTCGCGCATGCGCCCTTGGCCTGTGCGGTGTGTGGGGGCTTGAACCCAAGCCCGCAGGGCTCCCGGAGCGGCCAGAGAAAGAAGGGCCCATGGAGAGGTAGGCGAGGTGGGCAGGGGGCGCCACCTTACGCTCCCTGAGGGAGAGAGAGAGAGACAGAGACAGAGAGAGAGATCCCTGACCTCTGAGTCTCTGCCTCCACCGCTGGCTGGTGCCAACTCACGCGCCATCCCACTTCCAGCCATCACCCCCACGCCTGCCCCGGGGCCAGCCCCACCACAGAGAGGCCGGTTGGTTCCTGCTCACCTCTGTGCCGTCCCTTCCCGACCTGACCCCAGTGCAGGGGATAAGCTTCAGACAAGTCTTTCCATGTCCCTCTGCATGACAATAGACTTCCTCCCCTCTCCCATTCCACAGGCCCACCCACCCGGGACATCCACCTTGGTCATTAGCTCAGGAGAGGATGCAAGATGAGAATCTCTGCTATTGTGTGGGGAGACTCAGTTTCCCGGGTTTCCCCCATGGACACATGTTCTTCAGCTGGGTCTGATTTTCTCCAGACAAGCTGTCTTGGGAAGGATTTGGCCAGCCCTAAGAACCTGAAGGGAAAGGGCGGAGGGGGGTTCTCTCTCTGCCCCCGACAGCCCCGAGCTGGGTCGGTCCCTCAGACCTGGCCAGGGGCAGCCCATCCCCCGGCGCCCTTCCCCGGGGCATCCAAGGGCAGGCTCGGCGCCAGCCCCACCCCGCTCGCCACTGCCCGACCATCGTCCTCCCTCGGGGGGCCTGGGCAGGACAGGGACCCGGCTGTGGGAGGCCTCCAGATCTCAGGCCTGGCACACCGTTTACCAGGCTGCTTCCTCCTCTGACGGGGGCCCAGCACACGCCCCAGGAGACTTGGCAGCCGCCCCCAGGGCTCTAGCCTCTGGAACTCGTCCCCTTGGAAGGGGCCTGGCCCAGGTGCCAGGTTCGGCTGGTCGGCCAGCCTCCTTTGGAGAAAGCAGGCAAGCCGAGCCAGGCTTGCAGTGGCCCTGGCGTGACACCTGCCACCTCAGGCAGAGGGCCTCCCGCGTGCCCTCCATGGCGGGTTTCTCCCCGGAGCCGTGGCCTGGGCACTAGGAAGGCCGGGCCTCCCCGACTCCCGGGAGGAGGGGCTAGCCCAGTTGCGCCCTGGCCCCCAAACCCTCTGGTGCCATCTGCCTGTCTCGGCACTTCTGACTCCACAGAGCCTTTCCTACATCTGGGCTGCCTGCCGTGGCAAAGTGCAGGCGTGGGGTGAGGCCATGGCTTTGTCTTTCCAGGAAAAAATGAGCCCCTGGCCGAAGCAGCAGGCCCAGGCAGAGCCTTGAGCTTGAAGCCCAGTAGGTCTGTGGCCCTCAGGGCCAGAGCAATGCTTTCAAGGCAGGGAAGCGGCCTGCAAGCTGAGTGGGAGTGGGGGAGGGGAGGGAGACAGCTGAAGCCGAGTCCAGAAGGGCGGCGATGGAAGAGCTGCAGCTGGGTCAGAGCCTGGAGGGAGGGCGGGGCCTTCACTGAGGACCCCCCCGCCCCCCGAGGCCAGCCCTAGGCCCCGGCGGTCGCGCATGCGCCCTTGGCCTGTGCGGTGTGTGGGGGCTTGAACCCAAGCCCGCAGGGCTCCCGGAGCGGCCAGAGAAAGAAGGGCCCATGGAGAGGTAGGCGAGGTGGGCAGGGGGCGCCACCTTACTCTCCTCAGCTCCCTGAGGGAGAGAGAGAGAGACAGAGACAGAGAGAGAGATCCCTGACCTCTGAGTCTCTGCCTCCACCGCTGGCTGGTGCCAACTCACGCGCCATCCCACTTCCAGCCATCACCCCCACGCCTGCCCCGGGGCCAGCCCCACCACAGAGAGGCCGGTTGGTTCCTGCTCACCTCTGTGCCGTCCCTTCCCGACCTGACCCCAGTGCAGGGGATAAGCTTCAGACAAGTCTTTCCATGTCCCTCTGCATGACAATAGACTTCCTCCCCTCTCCCATTCCACAGGCCCACCCACCCGGGACATCCACCTTGGTCATTAGCTCAGGAGAGGATGCAAGATGAGAATCTCTGCTATTGTGTGGGGAGACTCAGTTTCCCGGGTTTCCCCCATGGACACATGTTCTTCAGCTGGGTCTGATTTTCTCCAGACAAGCTGTCTTGGGAAGGATTTGGCCAGCCCTAAGAACCTGAAGGGAAAGGGCGGAGGGGGGTTCTCTCTCTGCCCCCGACAGCCCCGAGCTGGGTCGGTCCCTCAGACCTGGCCAGGGGCAGCCCATCCCCCGGCGCCCTTCCCCGGGGCATCCAAGGGCAGGCTCGGCGCCAGCCCCACCCCGCTCGCCACTGCCCGACCATCGTCCTCCCTCGGGGGGCCTGGGCAGGACAGGGACCCGGCTGTGGGAGGCCTCCAGATCTCAGGCCTGGCACACCGTTTACCAGGCTGCTTCCTCCTCTGACGGGGGCCCAGCACACGCCCCAGGAGACTTGGCAGCCGCCCCCAGGGCTCTAGCCTCTGGAACTCGTCCCCTTGGAAGGGGCCTGGCCCAGGTGCCAGGTTCGGCTGGTCGGCCAGCCTCCTTTGGAGAAAGCAGGCAAGCCGAGCCAGGCTTGCAGTGGCCCTGGCGTGACACCTGCCACCTCAGGCAGAGGGCCTCCCGCGTGCCCTCCATGGCGGGTTTCTCCCCGGAGCCGTGGCCTGGGCACTAGGAAGGCCGGGCCTCCCCGACTCCCGGGAGGAGGGGCTAGCCCAGTTGCGCCCTGGCCCCCAAACCCTCTGGTGCCATCTGCCTGTCTCGGCACTTCTGACTCCACAGAGCCTTTCCTACATCTGGGCTGCCTGCCGTGGCAAAGTGCAGGCGTGGGGTGAGGCCATGGCTTTGTCTTTCCAGGAAAAAATGAGCCCCTGGCCGAAGCAGCAGGCCCAGGCAGAGCCTTGAGCTTGAAGCCCAGTAGGTCTGTGGCCCTCAGGGCCAGAGCAATGCTTTCAAGGCAGGGAAGCGGCCTGCAAGCTGAGTGGGAGTGGGGGAGGGGAGGGAGACAGCTGAAGCCGAGTCCAGAAGGGCGGCGATGGAAGAGCTGCAGCTGGGTCAGAGCCTGGAGGGAGGGCGGGGCCTTCACTGAGGACCCCCCCGCCCCCCGAGGCCAGCCCTAGGCCCCGGCGGTCGCGCATGCGCCCTTGGCCTGTGCGGTGTGTGGGGGCTTGAACCCAAGCCCGCAGGGCTCCCGGAGCGGCCAGAGAAAGAAGGGCCCATGGAGAGGTAGGCGAGGTGGGCAGGGGGCGCCACCTTACGCTCCCTGAGGGAGAGAGAGAGAGACAGAGACAGAGAGAGAGATCCCTGACCTCTGAGTCTCTGCCTCCACCGCTGGCTGGTGCCAACTCACGCGCCATCCCACTTCCAGCCATCACCCCCACGCCTGCCCCGGGGCCAGCCCCACCACAGAGAGGCCGGTTGGTTCCTGCTCACCTCTGTGCCGTCCCTTCCCGACCTGACCCCAGTGCAGGGGATAAGCTTCAGACAAGTCTTTCCATGTCCCTCTGCATGACAATAGACTTCCTCCCCTCTCCCATTCCACAGGCCCACCCACCCGGGACATCCACCTTGGTCATTAGCTCAGGAGAGGATGCAAGATGAGAATCTCTGCTATTGTGTGGGGAGACTCAGTTTCCCGGGTTTCCCCCATGGACACATGTTCTTCAGCTGGGTCTGATTTTCTCCAGACAAGCTGTCTTGGGAAGGATTTGGCCAGCCCTAAGAACCTGAAGGGAAAGGGCGGAGGGGGGTTCTCTCTCTGCCCCCGACAGCCCCGAGCTGGGTCGGTCCCTCAGACCTGGCCAGGGGCAGCCCATCCCCCGGCGCCCTTCCCCGGGGCATCCAAGGGCAGGCTCGGCGCCAGCCCCACCCCGCTCGCCACTGCCCGACCATCGTCCTCCCTCGGGGGGCCTGGGCAGGACAGGGACCCGGCTGTGGGAGGCCTCCAGATCTCAGGCCTGGCACACCGTTTACCAGGCTGCTTCCTCCTCTGACGGGGGCCCAGCACACGCCCCAGGAGACTTGGCAGCCGCCCCCAGGGCTCTAGCCTCTGGAACTCGCTCGTCCCCTTGGAAGGGGCCTGGCCCAGGTGCCAGGTTCGGCTGGTCGGCCAGCCTCCTTTGGAGAAAGCAGGCAAGCCGAGCCAGGCTTGCAGTGGCCCTGGCGTGACACCTGCCACCTCAGGCAGAGGGCCTCCCGCGTGCCCTCCATGGCGGGTTTCTCCCCGGAGCCGTGGCCTGGGCACTAGGAAGGCCGGGCCTCCCCGACTCCCGGGAGGAGGGGCTAGCCCAGTTGCGCCCTGGCCCCCAAACCCTCTGGTGCCATCTGCCTGTCTCGGCACTTCTGACTCCACAGAGCCTTTCCTACATCTGGGCTGCCTGCCGTGGCAAAGTGCAGGCGTGGGGTGAGGCCATGGCTTTGTCTTTCCAGGAAAAAATGAGCCCCTGGCCGAAGCAGCAGGCCCAGGCAGAGCCTTGAGCTTGAAGCCCAGTAGGTCTGTGGCCCTCAGGGCCAGAGCAATGCTTTCAAGGCAGGGAAGCGGCCTGCAAGCTGAGTGGGAGTGGGGGAGGGGAGGGAGACAGCTGAAGCCGAGTCCAGAAGGGCGGCGATGGAAGAGCTGCAGCTGGGTCAGAGCCTGGAGGGAGGGCGGGGCCTTCACTGAGGACCCCCCCGCCCCCCGAGGCCAGCCCTAGGCCCCGGCGGTCGCGCATGCGCCCTTGGCCTGTGCGGTGTGTGGGGGCTTGAACCCAAGCCCGCAGGGCTCCCGGAGCGGCCAGAGAAAGAAGGGCCCATGGAGAGGTAGGCGAGGTGGGCAGGGGGCGCCACCTTACGCTCCCTGAGGGAGAGAGAGAGAGACAGAGACAGAGAGAGAGATCCCTGACCTCTGAGTCTCTGCCTCCACCGCTGGCTGGTGCCAACTCACGCGCCATCCCACTTCCAGCCATCACCCCCACGCCTGCCCCGGGGCCAGCCCCACCACAGAGAGGCCGGTTGGTTCCTGCTCACCTCTGTGCCGTCCCTTCCCGACCTGACCCCAGTGCAGGGGATAAGCTTCAGACAAGTCTTTCCATGTCCCTCTGCATGACAATAGACTTCCTCCCCTCTCCCATTCCACAGGCCCACCCACCCGGGACATCCACCTTGGTCATTAGCTCAGGAGAGGATGCAAGATGAGAATCTCTGCTATTGTGTGGGGAGACTCAGTTTCCCGGGTTTCCCCCATGGACACATGTTCTTCAGCTGGGTCTGATTTTCTCCAGACAAGCTGTCTTGGGAAGGATTTGGCCAGCCCTAAGAACCTGAAGGGAAAGGGCGGAGGGGGGTTCTCTCTCTGCTCCCGACAGCCCCGAGCTGGGTCGGTCCCTCAGACCTGGCCAGGGGCAGCCCATCCCCCGGCGCCCTTCCCCGGGGCATCCAAGGGCAGGCTCGGCGCCAGCCCCACCCCGCTCGCCACTGCCCGACCATCGTCCTCCCTCGGGGGGCCTGGGCAGGACAGGGACCCGGCTGTGGGAGGCCTCCAGATCTCAGGCCTGGCACACCGTTTACCAGGCTGCTTCCTCCTCTGACGGGGGCCCAGCACACGCCCCAGGAGACTTGGCAGCCGCCCCCAGGGCTCTAGCCTCTGGAACTCGTCCCCTTGGAAGGGGCCTGGCCCAGGTGCCAGGTTCGGCTGGTCGGCCAGCCTCCTTTGGAGAAAGCAGGCAAGCCGAGCCAGGCTTGCAGTGGCCCTGGCGTGACACCTGCCACCTCAGGCAGAGGGCCTCCCGCGTGCCCTCCATGGCGGGTTTCTCCCCGGAGCCGTGGCCTGGGCACTAGGAAGGCCGGGCCTCCCCGACTCCCGGGAGGAGGGGCTAGCCCAGTTGCGCCCTGGCCCCCAAACCCTCTGGTGCCATCTGCCTGTCTCGGCACTTCTGACTCCACAGAGCCTTTCCTACGTCTGGGCTGCCTGCCGTGGCAAAGTGCAGGCGTGGGGTGAGGCCATGGCTTTGTCTTTCCAGGAAAAAATGAGCCCCTGGCCGAAGCAGCAGGCCCAGGCAGAGCCTTGAGCTTGAAGCCCAGTAGGTCTGTGGCCCTCAGGGCCAGAGCAATGCTTTCAAGGCAGGGAAGCGGCCTGCAAGCTGAGTGGGAGTGGGGGAGGGGAGGGAGACAGCTGAAGCCGAGTCCAGAAGGGCGGCGATGGAAGAGCTGCAGCTGGGTCAGAGCCTGGAGGGAGGGCGGGGCCTTCACTGAGGACCCCCCCGCCCCCCGAGGCCAGCCCTAGGCCCCGGCGGTCGCGCATGCGCCCTTGGCCTGTGCGGTGTGTGGGGGCTTGAACCCAAGCCCGCAGGGCTCCCGGAGCGGCCAGAGAAAGAAGGGCCCATGGAGAGGTAGGCGAGGTGGGCAGGGGGCGCCACCTTACGCTCCCTGAGGGAGAGAGAGAGAGACAGAGACAGAGAGAGAGATCCCTGACCTCTGAGTCTCTGCCTCCACCGCTGGCTGGTGCCAACTCACGCGCCATCCCACTTCCAGCCATCACCCCCACGCCTGCCCCGGGGCCAGCCCCACCACAGAGAGGCCGGTTGGTTCCTGCTCACCTCTGTGCCGTCCCTTCCCGACCTGACCCCAGTGCAGGGGATAAGCTTCAGACAAGTCTTTCCATGTCCCTCTGCATGACAATAGACTTCCTCCCCTCTCCCATTCCACAGGCCCACCCACCCGGGACATCCACCTTGGTCATTAGCTCAGGAGAGGATGCAAGATGAGAATCTCTGCTATTGTGTGGGGAGACTCAGTTTCCCGGGTTTCCCCCATGGACACATGTTCTTCAGCTGGGTCTGATTTTCTCCAGACAAGCTGTCTTGGGAAGGATTTGGCCAGCCCTAAGAACCTGAAGGGAAAGGGCGGAGGGGGGTTCTCTCTCTGCCCCCGACAGCCCCGAGCTGGGTCGGTCCCTCAGACCTGGCCAGGGGCAGCCCATCCCCCGGCGCCCTTCCCCGGGGCATCCAAGGGCAGGCTCGGCGCCAGCCCCACCCCGCTCGCCACTGCCCGACCATCGTCCTCCCTCGGGGGGCCTGGGCAGGACAGGGACCCGGCTGTGGGAGGCCTCCAGATCTCAGGCCTGGCACACCGTTTACCAGGCTGCTTCCTCCTCTGACGGGGGCCCAGCACACGCCCCAGGAGACTTGGCAGCCGCCCCCAGGGCTCTAGCCTCTGGAACTCGTCCCCTTGGAAGGGGCCTGGCCCAGGTGCCAGGTTCGGCTGGTCGGCCAGCCTCCTTTGGAGAAAGCAGGCAAGCCGAGCCAGGCTTGCAGTGGCCCTGGCGTGACACCTGCCACCTCAGGCAGAGGGCCTCCCGCGTGCCCTCCATGGCGGGTTTCTCCCCGGAGCCGTGGCCTGGGCACTAGGAAGGCCGGGCCTCCCCGACTCCCGGGAGGAGGGGCTAGCCCAGTTGCGCCCTGGCCCCCAAACCCTCTGGTGCCATCTGCCTGTCTCGGCACTTCTGACTCCACAGAGCCTTTCCTACATCTGGGCTGCCTGCCGTGGCAAAGTGCAGGCGTGGGGTGAGGCCATGGCTTTGTCTTTCCAGGAAAAAATGAGCCCCTGGCCGAAGCAGCAGGCCCAGGCAGAGCCTTGAGCTTGAAGCCCAGTAGGTCTGTGGCCCTCAGGGCCAGAGCAATGCTTTCAAGGCAGGGAAGCGGCCTGCAAGCTGAGTGGGAGTGGGGGAGGGGAGGGAGACAGCTGAAGCCAAGTCCAGAAGGGCGGCGATGGAAGAGCTGCAGCTGGGTCAGAGCCTGGAGGGAGGGCGGGGCCTTCACTGAGGACCCCCCCGCCCCCCGAGGCCAGCCCTAGGCCCCGGCGGTCGCGCATGCGCCCTTGGCCTGTGCGGTGTGTGGGGGCTTGAACCCAAGCCCGCAGGGCTCCCGGAGCGGCCAGAGAAAGAAGGGCCCATGGAGAGGTAGGCGAGGTGGGCAGGGGGCGCCACCTTACTCTCCTCAGCTCCCTGAGGGAGAGAGAGAGAGACAGAGACAGAGAGAGAGATCCCTGACCTCTGAGTCTCTGCCTCCACCGCTGGCTGGTGCCAACTCACGCGCCATCCCACTTCCAGCCATCACCCCCACGCCTGCCCCGGGGCCAGCCCCACCACAGAGAGGCCGGTTGGTTCCTGCTCACCTCTGTGCCGTCCCTTCCCGACCTGACCCCAGTGCAGGGGATAAGCTTCAGACAAGTCTTTCCATGTCCCTCTGCATGACAATAGACTTCCTCCCCTCTCCCATTCCACAGGCCCACCCACCCGGGACATCCACCTTGGTCATTAGCTCAGGAGAGGATGCAAGATGAGAATCTCTGCTATTGTGTGGGGAGACTCAGTTTCCCGGGTTTCCCCCATGGACACATGTTCTTCAGCTGGGTCTGTTTTTCTCCAGACAAGCTGCCTTGGGAAGGATTTGGCCAGCCCTAAGAACCTGAAGGGAAAGGGCGGAGGGGGGTTCTCTCTCTGCTCCCGACAGCCCCGAGCTGGGTCGGTCCCTCAGACCTGGCCAGGGGCAGCCCATCCCCCGGCGCCCTTCCCCGGGGGCATCCAAGGGCAGGCTCGGCGCCAGCCCCACCCCGCTCGCCACTGCCCGACCATCGTCCTCCCTCGGGGGGCCTGGGACCCGGGTGTGGGAGGCCTCCAGATCTCAGGCCTGGCACACCGTTTACCAGGCTGCTTCCTCCTCTGACGGGGGCCCAGCACACGCCCCAGGAGACTTGGCAGCCGCCCCCAGGGCTCTATCCTCTGGAACTCGTCCCCTTGGAAGGGGCCTGGCCCAGGTGCCAGGTTCGGCTGGTCGGCCAGCCTCCTTTGGAGAAAGCAGGCAAGCCGAGCCAGGCTTGCAGTGGCCCTGGCGTGACACCTGCCACCTCAGGCAGAGGGCCTCCCGCGTGCCCTCCATGGCGGGTTTCTCCCCGGAGCCGTGGCCTGGGCACTAGGAAGGCCGGGCCTCCCCGACTCCCGGGAGGAGGGGCTAGCCCAGTTGCGCCCTGGCCCCCAAACCCTCTGGTGCCATCTGCCTGTCTCGGCACTTCTGACTCCACAGAGCCTTTCCTACATCTGGGCTGCCTGCCGTGGCAAAGTGCAGGCGTGGGGTGAGGCCATGGCTTTGTCTTTCCAGGAAAAAATGAGCCCCTGGCCGAAGCAGCAGGCCCAGGCAGAGCCTTGAGCTTGAAGCCCAGTAGGTCTGTGGCCCTCAGGGCCAGAGCAATGCTTTCAAGGCAGGGAAGCGGCCTGCAAGCTGAGTGGGAGTGGGGGAGGGGAGGGAGACAGCTGAAGCCGAGTCCAGAAGGGCGGCGATGGAAGAGCTGCAGCTGGGTCAGAGCCTGGAGGGAGGGCGGGGCCTTCACTGAGGACCCCCCCGCCCCCCGAGGCCAGCCCTAGGCCCCGGCGGTCGCGCATGCGCCCTTGGCCTGTGCGGTGTGTGGGGGCTTGAACCCAAGCCCGCAGGGCTCCCGGAGCGGCCAGAGAAAGAAGGGCCCATGGAGAGGTAGGCGAGGTGGGCAGGGGGCGCCACCTTACGCTCCCTGAGGGAGAGAGAGAGAGACAGAGACAGAGAGAGAGATCCCTGACCTCTGAGTCTCTGCCTCCACCGCTGGCTGGTGCCAACTCACGCGCCATCCCACTTCCAGCCATCACCCCCACGCCTGCCCCGGGGCCAGCCCCACCACAGAGAGGCCGGTTGGTTCCTGCTCACCTCTGTGCCGTCCCTTCCCGACCTGACCCCAGTGCAGGGGATAAGCTTCAGACAAGTCTTTCCATGTCCCTCTGCATGACAATAGACTTCCTCCCCTCTCCCATTCCACAGGCCCACCCACCCGGGACATCCACCTTGGTCATTAGCTCAGGAGAGGATGCAAGATGAGAATCTCTGCTATTGTGTGGGGAGACTCAGTTTCCCGGGTTTCCCCCATGGACACATGTTCTTCAGCTGGGTCTGATTTTCTCCAGACAAGCTGTCTTGGGAAGGATTTGGCCAGCCCTAAGAACCTGAAGGGAAAGGGCGGAGGGGGGTTCTCTCTCTGCTCCCGACAGCCCCGAGCTGGGTCGGTCCCTCAGACCTGGCCAGGGGCAGCCCATCCCCCGGCGCCCTTCCCCGGGGCATCCAAGGGCAGGCTCGGCGCCAGCCCCACCCCGCTCGCCACTGCCCGACCATCGTCCTCCCTCGGGGGGCCTGGGCAGGACAGGGACCCGGCTGTGGGAGGCCTCCAGATCTCAGGCCTGGCACACCGTTTACCAGGCTGCTTCCTCCTCTGACGGGGGCCCAGCACACGCCCCAGGAGACTTGGCAGCCGCCCCCAGGGCTCTAGCCTCTGGAACTCGTCCCCTTGGAAGGGGCCTGGCCCAGGTGCCAGGTTCGGCTGGTCGGCCAGCCTCCTTTGGAGAAAGCAGGCAAGCCGAGCCAGGCTTGCAGTGGCCCTGGCGTGACACCTGCCACCTCAGGCAGAGGGCCTCCCGCGTGCCCTCCATGGCGGGTTTCTCCCCGGAGCCGTGGCCTGGGCACTAGGAAGGCCGGGCCTCCCCGACTCCCGGGAGGAGGGGCTAGCCCAGTTGCGCCCTGGCCCCCAAACCCTCTGGTGCCATCTGCCTGTCTCGGCACTTCTGACTCCACAGAGCCTTTCCTACGTCTGGGCTGCCTGCCGTGGCAAAGTGCAGGCGTGGGGTGAGGCCATGGCTTTGTCTTTCCAGGAAAAAATGAGCCCCTGGCCGAAGCAGCAGGCCCAGGCAGAGCCTTGAGCTTGAAGCCCAGTAGGTCTGTGGCCCTCAGGGCCAGAGCAATGCTTTCAAGGCAGGGAAGCGGCCTGCAAGCTGAGTGGGAGTGGGGGAGGGGAGGGAGACAGCTGAAGCCGAGTCCAGAAGGGCGGCGATGGAAGAGCTGCAGCTGGGTCAGAGCCTGGAGGGAGGGCGGGGCCTTCACTGAGGACCCCCCCGCCCCCCGAGGCCAGCCCTAGGCCCCGGCGGTCGCGCATGCGCCCTTGGCCTGTGCGGTGTGTGGGGGCTTGAACCCAAGCCCGCAGGGCTCCCGGAGCGGCCAGAGAAAGAAGGGCCCATGGAGAGGTAGGCGAGGTGGGCAGGGGGCGCCACCTTACGCTCCCTGAGGGAGAGAGAGAGAGACAGAGACAGAGAGAGAGATCCCTGACCTCTGAGTCTCTGCCTCCACCGCTGGCTGGTGCCAACTCACGCGCCATCCCACTTCCAGCCATCACCCCCACGCCTGCCCCGGGGCCAGCCCCACCACAGAGAGGCCGGTTGGTTCCTGCTCACCTCTGTGCCGTCCCTTCCCGACCTGACCCCAGTGCAGGGGATAAGCTTCAGACAAGTCTTTCCATGTCCCTCTGCATGACAATAGACTTCCTCCCCTCTCCCATTCCACAGGCCCACCCACCCGGGACATCCACCTTGGTCATTAGCTCAGGAGAGGATGCAAGATGAGAATCTCTGCTATTGTGTGGGGAGACTCAGTTTCCCGGGTTTCCCCCATGGACACATGTTCTTCAGCTGGGTCTGATTTTCTCCAGACAAGCTGTCTTGGGAAGGATTTGGCCAGCCCTAAGAACCTGAAGGGAAAGGGCGGAGGGGGGTTCTCTCTCTGCCCCCGACAGCCCCGAGCTGGGTCGGTCCCTCAGACCTGGCCAGGGGCAGCCCATCCCCCGGCGCCCTTCCCCGGGGCATCCAAGGGCAGGCTCGGCGCCAGCCCCACCCCGCTCGCCACTGCCCGACCATCGTCCTCCCTCGGGGGGCCTGGGCAGGACAGGGACCCGGCTGTGGGAGGCCTCCAGATCTCAGGCCTGGCACACCGTTTACCAGGCTGCTTCCTCCTCTGACGGGGGCCCAGCACACGCCCCAGGAGACTTGGCAGCCGCCCCCAGGGCTCTAGCCTCTGGAACTCGCTCGTCCCCTTGGAAGGGGCCTGGCCCAGGTGCCAGGTTCGGCTGGTCGGCCAGCCTCCTTTGGAGAAAGCAGGCAAGCCGAGCCAGGCTTGCAGTGGCCCTGGCGTGACACCTGCCACCTCAGGCAGAGGGCCTCCCGCGTGCCCTCCATGGCGGGTTTCTCCCCGGAGCCGTGGCCTGGGCACTAGGAAGGCCGGGCCTCCCCGACTCCCGGGAGGAGGGGCTAGCCCAGTTGCGCCCTGGCCCCCAAACCCTCTGGTGCCATCTGCCTGTCTCGGCACTTCTGACTCCACAGAGCCTTTCCTACATCTGGGCTGCCTGCCGTGGCAAAGTGCAGGCGTGGGGTGAGGCCATGGCTTTGTCTTTCCAGGAAAAAATGAGCCCCTGGCCGAAGCAGCAGGCCCAGGCAGAGCCTTGAGCTTGAAGCCCAGTAGGTCTGTGGCCCTCAGGGCCAGAGCAATGCTTTCAAGGCAGGGAAGCGGCCTGCAAGCTGAGTGGGAGTGGGGGAGGGGAGGGAGACAGCTGAAGCCGAGTCCAGAAGGGCGGCGATGGAAGAGCTGCAGCTGGGTCAGAGCCTGGAGGGAGGGCGGGGCCTTCACTGAGGACCCCCCCGCCCCCCGAGGCCAGCCCTAGGCCCCGGCGGTCGCGCATGCGCCCTTGGCCTGTGCGGTGTGTGGGGGCTTGAACCCAAGCCCGCAGGGCTCCCGGAGCGGCCAGAGAAAGAAGGGCCCATGGAGAGGTAGGCGAGGTGGGCAGGGGGCGCCACCTTACTCTCCTCAGCTCCCTGAGGGAGAGAGAGAGAGACAGAGACAGAGAGAGAGATCCCTGACCTCTGAGTCTCTGCCTCCACCGCTGGCTGGTGCCAACTCACGCGCCATCCCACTTCCAGCCATCACCCCCACGCCTGCCCCGGGGCCAGCCCCACCACAGAGAGGCCGGTTGGTTCCTGCTCACCTCTGTGCCGTCCCTTCCCGACCTGACCCCAGTGCAGGGGATAAGCTTCAGACAAGTCTTTCCATGTCCCTCTGCATGACAATAGACTTCCTCCCCTCTCCCATTCCACAGGCCCACCCACCCGGGACATCCACCTTGGTCATTAGCTCAGGAGAGGATGCAAGATGAGAATCTCTGCTATTGTGTGGGGAGACTCAGTTTCCCGGGTTTCCCCCATGGACACATGTTCTTCAGCTGGGTCTGATTTTCTCCAGACAAGCTGTCTTGGGAAGGATTTGGCCAGCCCTAAGAACCTGAAGGGAAAGGGCGGAGGGGGGTTCTCTCTCTGCCCCCGACAGCCCCGAGCTGGGTCGGTCCCTCAGACCTGGCCAGGGGCAGCCCATCCCCCGGCGCCCTTCCCCGGGGCATCCAAGGGCAGGCTCGGCGCCAGCCCCACCCCGCTCGCCACTGCCCGACCATCGTCCTCCCTCGGGGGGCCTGGGACCCGGGTGTGGGAGGCCTCCAGATCTCAGGCCTGGCACACCGTTTACCAGGCTGCTTCCTCCTCTGACGGGGGCCCAGCACACGCCCCAGGAGACTTGGCAGCCGCCCCCAGGGCTCTATCCTCTGGAACTCGTCCACTTGGAAGGGGCCTGGCCCAGGTGCCAGGTTCGGCTGGTCGGCCAGCCTCCTTTGGAGAAAGCAGGCAAGCCGAGCCAGGCTTGCAGTGGCCCTGGCGTGACACCTGCCACCTCAGGCAGAGGGCCTCCCGCGTGCCCTCCATGGCGGGTTTCTCCCCGGAGCCGTGGCCTGGGCACTAGGAAGGCCGGGCCTCCCCGACTCCCGGGAGGAGGGGCTAGCCCAGTTGCGCCCTGGCCCCCAAACCCTCTGGTGCCATCTGCCTGTCTCGGCACTTCTGACTCCACAGAGCCTTTCCTACATCTGGGCTGCCTGCCGTGGCAAAGTGCAGGCGTGGGGTGAGGCCATGGCTTTGTCTTTCCAGGAAAAAATGAGCCCCTGGCCGAAGCAGCAGGCCCAGGCAGAGCCTTGAGCTTGAAGCCCAGTAGGTCTGTGGCCCTCAGGGCCAGAGCAATGCTTTCAAGGCAGGGAAGCGGCCTGCAAGCTGAGTGGGAGTGGGGGAGGGGAGGGAGACAGCTGAAGCCGAGTCCAGAAGGGCGGCGATGGAAGAGCTGCAGCTGGGTCAGAGCCTGGAGGGAGGGCGGGGCCTTCACTGAGGACCCCCCCGCCCCCCGAGGCCAGCCCTAGGCCCCGGCGGTCGCGCATGCGCCCTTGGCCTGTGCGGTGTGTGGGGGCTTGAACCCAAGCCCGCAGGGCTCCCGGAGCGGCCAGAGAAAGAAGGGCCCATGGAGAGGTAGGCGAGGTGGGCAGGGGGCGCCACCTTACGCTCCCTGAGGGAGAGAGAGAGAGACAGAGACAGAGAGAGAGATCCCTGACCTCTGAGTCTCTGCCTCCACCGCTGGCTGGTGCCAACTCACGCGCCATCCCACTTCCAGCCATCACCCCCACGCCTGCCCCGGGGCCAGCCCCACCACAGAGAGGCCGGTTGGTTCCTGCTCACCTCTGTGCCGTCCCTTCCCGACCTGACCCCAGTGCAGGGGATAAGCTTCAGACAAGTCTTTCCATGTCCCTCTGCATGACAATAGACTTCCTCCCCTCTCCCATTCCACAGGCCCACCCACCCGGGACATCCACCTTGGTCATTAGCTCAGGAGAGGATGCAAGATGAGAATCTCTGCTATTGTGTGGGGAGACTCAGTTTCCCGGGTTTCCCCCATGGACACATGTTCTTCAGCTGGGTCTGATTTTCTCCAGACAAGCTGTCTTGGGAAGGATTTGGCCAGCCCTAAGAACCTGAAGGGAAAGGGCGGAGGGGGGTTCTCTCTCTGCCCCCGACAGCCCCGAGCTGGGTCGGTCCCTCAGACCTGGCCAGGGGCAGCCCATCCCCCGGCGCCCTTCCCCGGGGCATCCAAGGGCAGGCTCGGCGCCAGCCCCACCCCGCTCGCCACTGCCCGACCATCGTCCTCCCTCGGGGGGCCTGGGCAGGACAGGGACCCGGCTGTGGGAGGCCTCCAGATCTCAGGCCTGGCACACCGTTTACCAGGCTGCTTCCTCCTCTGACGGGGGCCCAGCACACGCCCCAGGAGACTTGGCAGCCGCCCCCAGGGCTCTATCCTCTGGAACTCGTCCACTTGGAAGGGGCCTGGCCCAGGTGCCAGGTTCGGCTGGTCGGCCAGCCTCCTTTGGAGAAAGCAGGCAAGCCGAGCCAGGCTTGCAGTGGCCCTGGCGTGACACCTGCCACCTCAGGCAGAGGGCCTCCCGCGTGCCCTCCATGGCGGGTTTCTCCCCGGAGCCGTGGCCTGGGGACTAGGAAGGCCGGGCCTCCCTGACTCCCGGGAGGAGGGGCTAGCCCAGTTGCGCCCTGGCCCCCAAACCCTCTGGTGCCATCTGCCTGTCTCGGCACTTCTGACTCCACAGAGCCTTTCCTACATCTGGGCTGCCTGCCGTGGCAAAGTGCAGGCGTGGGGTGAGGCCATGGCTTTGTCTTTCCAGGAAAAAATGAGCCCCTGGCCGAAGCAGCAGGCCCAGGCAGAGCCTTGAGCTTGAAGCCCAGTAGGTCTGTGGCCCTCAGGGCCAGAGCAATGCTTTCAAGGCAGGGAAGCGGCCTGCAAGCTGAGTGGGAGTGGGGGAGGGGAGGGAGACAGCTGAAGCCGAGTCCAGAAGGGCGGCGATGGAAGAGCTGCAGCTGGGTCAGAGCCTGGAGGGAGGGCGGGGCCTTCACTGAGGACCCCCCCGCCCCCCGAGGCCAGCCCTAGGCCCCGGCGGTCGCGCATGCGCCCTTGGCCTGTGCGGTGTGTGGGGGCTTGAACCCAAGCCCGCAGGGCTCCCGGAGCGGCCAGAGAAAGAAGGGCCCATGGAGAGGTAGGCGAGGTGGGCAGGGGGCGCCACCTTACGCTCCCTGAGGGAGAGAGAGAGAGACAGAGACAGAGAGAGAGATCCCTGACCTCTGAGTCTCTGCCTCCACCGCTGGCTGGTGCCAACTCACGCGCCATCCCACTTCCAGCCATCACCCCCACGCCTGCCCCGGGGCCAGCCCCACCACAGAGAGGCCGGTTGGTTCCTGCTCACCTCTGTGCCGTCCCTTCCCGACCTGACCCCAGTGCAGGGGATAAGCTTCAGACAAGTCTTTCCATGTCCCTCTGCATGACAATAGACTTCCTCCCCTCTCCCATTCCACAGGCCCACCCACCCGGGACATCCACCTTGGTCATTAGCTCAGGAGAGGATGCAAGATGAGAATCTCTGCTATTGTGTGGGGAGACTCAGTTTCCCGGGTTTCCCCCATGGACACATGTTCTTCAGCTGGGTCTGATTTTCTCCAGACAAGCTGTCTTGGGAAGGATTTGGCCAGCCCTAAGAACCTGAAGGGAAAGGGCGGAGGGGGGTTCTCTCTCTGCCCCCGACAGCCCCGAGCTGGGTCGGTCCCTCAGACCTGGCCAGGGGCAGCCCATCCCCCGGCGCCCTTCCCCGGGGCATCCAAGGGCAGGCTCGGCGCCAGCCCCACCCCGCTCGCCACTGCCCGACCATCGTCCTCCCTCGGGGGGCCTGGGCAGGACAGGGACCCGGGTGTGGGAGGCCTCCAGATCTCAGGCCTGGCACACCGTTTACCAGGCTGCTTCCTCCTCTGACGGGGGCCCAGCACACGCCCCAGGAGACTTGGCAGCCGCCCCCAGGGCTCTAGCCTCTGGAACTCGTCCCCTTGGAAGGGGCCTGGCCCAGGTGCCAGGTTCGGCTGGTCGGCCAGCCTCCTTTGGAGAAAGCAGGCAAGCCGAGCCAGGCTTGCAGTGGCCCTGGCGTGACACCTGCCACCTCAGGCAGAGGGCCTCCCGCGTGCCCTCCATGGCGGGTTTCTCCCTGGAGCCGTGGCCTGGGCACTAGGAAGGCCGGGCCTCCCCGACTCCCGGGAGGAGGGGCTAGCCCAGTTGCGCCCTGGCCCCCAAACCCTCTGGTGCCATCTGCCTGTCTCGGCACTTCTGACTCCACAGAGCCTTTCCTACATCTGGGCTGCCTGCCGTGGCAAAGTGCAGGCGTGGGGTGAGGCCATGGCTTTGTCTTTCCAGGAAAAAATGAGCCCCTGGCCGAAGCAGCAGGCCCAGGCAGAGCCTTGAGCTTGAAGCCCAGTAGGTCTGTGGCCCTCAGGGCCAGAGCAATGCTTTCAAGGCAGGGAAGCGGCCTGCAAGCTGAGTGGGAGTGGGGGAGGGGAGGGAGACAGCTGAAGCCGAGTCCAGAAGGGCGGCGATGGAAGAGCTGCAGCTGGGTCAGAGCCTGGAGGGAGGGCGGGGCCTTCACTGAGGACCCCCCCGCCCCCCGAGGCCAGCCCTAGGCCCCGGCGGTCGCGCATGCGCCCTTGGCCTGTGCGGTGTGTGGGGGCTTGAACCCAAGCCCGCAGGGCTCCCGGAGCGGCCAGAGAAAGAAGGGCCCATGGAGAGGTAGGCGAGGTGGGCAGGGGGCGCCACCTTACGCTCCCTGAGGGAGAGAGAGAGAGACAGAGACAGAGAGAGAGATCCCTGACCTCTGAGTCTCTGCCTCCACCGCTGGCTGGTGCCAACTCACGCGCCATCCCACTTCCAGCCATCACCCCCACGCCTGCCCCGGGGCCAGCCCCACCACAGAGAGGCCGGTTGGTTCCTGCTCACCTCTGTGCCGTCCCTTCCCGACCTGACCCCAGTGCAGGGGATAAGCTTCAGACAAGTCTTTCCATGTCCCTCTGCATGACAATAGACTTCCTCCCCTCTCCCATTCCACAGGCCCACCCACCCGGGACATCCACCTTGGTCATTAGCTCAGGAGAGGATGCAAGATGAGAATCTCTGCTATTGTGTGGGGAGACTCAGTTTCCCGGGTTTCCCCCATGGACACATGTTCTTCAGCTGGGTCTGATTTTCTCCAGACAAGCTGTCTTGGGAAGGATTTGGCCAGCCCTAAGAACCTGAAGGGAAAGGGCGGAGGGGGGTTCTCTCTCTGCCCCCGACAGCCCCGAGCTGGGTCGGTCCCTCAGACCTGGCCAGGGGCAGCCCATCCCCCGGCGCCCTTCCCCGGGGCATCCAAGGGCAGGCTCGGCGCCAGCCCCACCCCGCTCGCCACTGCCCGACCATCGTCCTCCCTCGGGGGGCCTGGGCAGGACAGGGACCCGGCTGTGGGAGGCCTCCAGATCTCAGGCCTGGCACACCGTTTACCAGGCTGCTTCCTCCTCTGACGGGGGCCCAGCACACGCCCCAGGAGACTTGGCAGCCGCCCCCAGGGCTCTAGCCTCTGGAACTCGCTCGTCCCCTTGGAAGGGGCCTGGCCCAGGTGCCAGGTTCGGCTGGTCGGCCAGCCTCCTTTGGAGAAAGCAGGCAAGCCGAGCCAGGCTTGCAGTGGCCCTGGCGTGACACCTGCCACCTCAGGCAGAGGGCCTCCCGCGTGCCCTCCATGGCGGGTTTCTCCCCGGAGCCGTGGCCTGGGCACTAGGAAGGCCGGGCCTCCCCGACTCCCGGGAGGAGGGGCTAGCCCAGTTGCGCCCTGGCCCCCAAACCCTCTGGTGCCATCTGCCTGTCTCGGCACTTCTGACTCCACAGAGCCTTTCCTACATCTGGGCTGCCTGCCGTGGCAAAGTGCAGGCGTGGGGTGAGGCCATGGCTTTGTCTTTCCAGGAAAAAATGAGCCCCTGGCCGAAGCAGCAGGCCCAGGCAGAGCCTTGAGCTTGAAGCCCAGTAGGTCTGTGGCCCTCAGGGCCAGAGCAATGCTTTCAAGGCAGGGAAGCGGCCTGCAAGCTGAGTGGGAGTGGGGGAGGGGAGGGAGACAGCTGAAGCCGAGTCCAGAAGGGCGGCGATGGAAGAGCTGCAGCTGGGTCAGAGCCTGGAGGGAGGGCGGGGCCTTCACTGAGGACCCCCCCGCCCCCCGAGGCCAGCCCTAGGCCCCGGCGGTCGCGCATGCGCCCTTGGCCTGTGCGGTGTGTGGGGGCTTGAACCCAAGCCCGCAGGGCTCCCGGAGCGGCCAGAGAAAGAAGGGCCCATGGAGAGGTAGGCGAGGTGGGCAGGGGGCGCCACCTTACTCTCCTCAGCTCCCTGAGGGAGAGAGAGAGAGACAGAGACAGAGAGAGAGATCCCTGACCTCTGAGTCTCTGCCTCCACCGCTGGCTGGTGCCAACTCACGCGCCATCCCACTTCCAGCCATCACCCCCACGCCTGCCCCGGGGCCAGCCCCACCACAGAGAGGCCGGTTGGTTCCTGCTCACCTCTGTGCCGTCCCTTCCCGACCTGACCCCAGTGCAGGGGATAAGCTTCAGACAAGTCTTTCCATGTCCCTCTGCATGACAATAGACTTCCTCCCCTCTCCCATTCCACAGGCCCACCCACCCGGGACATCCACCTTGGTCATTAGCTCAGGAGAGGATGCAAGATGAGAATCTCTGCTATTGTGTGGGGAGACTCAGTTTCCCGGGTTTCCCCCATGGACACATGTTCTTCAGCTGGGTCTGATTTTCTCCAGACAAGCTGTCTTGGGAAGGATTTGGCCAGCCCTAAGAACCTGAAGGGAAAGGGCGGAGGGGGGTTCTCTCTCTGCCCCCGACAGCCCCGAGCTGGGTCGGTCCCTCAGACCTGGCCAGGGGCAGCCCATCCCCCGGCGCCCTTCCCCGGGGCATCCAAGGGCAGGCTCGGCGCCAGCCCCACCCCGCTCGCCACTGCCCGACCATCGTCCTCCCTCGGGGGGCCTGGGACCCGGGTGTGGGAGGCCTCCAGATCTCAGGCCTGGCACACCGTTTACCAGGCTGCTTCCTCCTCTGACGGGGGCCCAGCACACGCCCCAGGAGACTTGGCAGCCGCCCCCAGGGCTCTATCCTCTGGAACTCGTCCACTTGGAAGGGGCCTGGCCCAGGTGCCAGGTTCGGCTGGTCGGCCAGCCTCCTTTGGAGAAAGCAGGCAAGCCGAGCCAGGCTTGCAGTGGCCCTGGCGTGACACCTGCCACCTCAGGCAGAGGGCCTCCCGCGTGCCCTCCATGGCGGGTTTCTCCCCGGAGCCGTGGCCTGGGGACTAGGAAGGCCGGGCCTCCCTGACTCCCGGGAGGAGGGGCTAGCCCAGTTGCGCCCTGGCCCCCAAACCCTCTGGTGCCATCTGCCTGTCTCGGCACTTCTGACTCCACAGAGCCTTTCCTACATCTGGGCTGCCTGCCGTGGCAAAGTGCAGGCGTGGGGTGAGGCCATGGCTTTGTCTTTCCAGGAAAAAATGAGCCCCTGGCCGAAGCAGCAGGCCCAGGCAGAGCCTTGAGCTTGAAGCCCAGTAGGTCTGTGGCCCTCAGGGCCAGAGCAATGCTTTCAAGGCAGGGAAGCGGCCTGCAAGCTGAGTGGGAGTGGGGGAGGGGAGGGAGACAGCTGAAGCCGAGTCCAGAAGGGCGGCGATGGAAGAGCTGCAGCTGGGTCAGAGCCTGGAGGGAGGGCGGGGCCTTCACTGAGGACCCCCCCGCCCCCCGAGGCCAGCCCTAGGCCCCGGCGGTCGCGCATGCGCCCTTGGCCTGTGCGGTGTGTGGGGGCTTGAACCCAAGCCCGCAGGGCTCCCGGAGCGGCCAGAGAAAGAAGGGCCCATGGAGAGGTAGGCGAGGTGGGCAGGGGGCGCCACCTTACGCTCCCTGAGGGAGAGAGAGAGAGACAGAGACAGAGAGAGAGATCCCTGACCTCTGAGTCTCTGCCTCCACCGCTGGCTGGTGCCAACTCACGCGCCATCCCACTTCCAGCCATCACCCCCACGCCTGCCCCGGGGCCAGCCCCACCACAGAGAGGCCGGTTGGTTCCTGCTCACCTCTGTGCCGTCCCTTCCCGACCTGACCCCAGTGCAGGGGATAAGCTTCAGACAAGTCTTTCCATGTCCCTCTGCATGACAATAGACTTCCTCCCCTCTCCCATTCCACAGGCCCACCCACCCGGGACATCCACCTTGGTCATTAGCTCAGGAGAGGATGCAAGATGAGAATCTCTGCTATTGTGTGGGGAGACTCAGTTTCCCGGGTTTCCCCCATGGACACATGTTCTTCAGCTGGGTCTGATTTTCTCCAGACAAGCTGTCTTGGGAAGGATTTGGCCAGCCCTAAGAACCTGAAGGGAAAGGGCGGAGGGGGGTTCTCTCTCTGCCCCCGACAGCCCCGAGCTGGGTCGGTCCCTCAGACCTGGCCAGGGGCAGCCCATCCCCCGGCGCCCTTCCCCGGGGCATCCAAGGGCAGGCTCGGCGCCAGCCCCACCCCGCTCGCCACTGCCCGACCATCGTCCTCCCTCGGGGGGCCTGGGCAGGACAGGGACCCGGGTGTGGGAGGCCTCCAGATCTCAGGCCTGGCACACCGTTTACCAGGCTGCTTCCTCCTCTGACGGGGGGCCCAGCACACGCCCCAGGAGACTTGGCAGCCGCCCCCAGGGCTCTAGCCTCTGGAACTCGTCCCCTTGGAAGGGGCCTGGCCCAGGTGCCAGGTTCGGCTGGTCGGCCAGCCTCCTTTGGAGAAAGCAGGCAAGCCGAGCCAGGCTTGCAGTGGCCCTGGCGTGACACCTGCCACCTCAGGCAGAGGGCCTCCCGCGTGCCCTCCATGGCGGGTTTCTCCCTGGAGCCGTGGCCTGGGCACTAGGAAGGCCGGGCCTCCCCGACTCCCGGGAGGAGGGGCTAGCCCAGTTGCGCCCTGGCCCCCAAACCCTCTGGTGCCATCTGCCTGTCTCGGCACTTCTGACTCCACAGAGCCTTTCCTACATCTGGGCTGCCTGCCGTGGCAAAGTGCAGGCGTGGGGTGAGGCCATGGCTTTGTCTTTCCAGGAAAAAATGAGCCCCTGGCCGAAGCAGCAGGCCCAGGCAGAGCCTTGAGCTTGAAGCCCAGTAGGTCTGTGGCCCTCAGGGCCAGAGCAATGCTTTCAAGGCAGGGAAGCGGCCTGCAAGCTGAGTGGGAGTGGGGGAGGGGAGGGAGACAGCTGAAGCCGAGTCCAGAAGGGCGGCGATGGAAGAGCTGCAGCTGGGTCAGAGCCTGGAGGGAGGGCGGGGCCTTCACTGAGGACCCCCCCGCCCCCCGAGGCCAGCCCTAGGCCCCGGCGGTCGCGCATGCGCCCTTGGCCTGTGCGGTGTGTGGGGGCTTGAACCCAAGCCCGCAGGGCTCCCGGAGCGGCCAGAGAAAGAAGGGCCCATGGAGAGGTAGGCGAGGTGGGCAGGGGGCGCCACCTTACGCTCCCTGAGGGAGAGAGAGAGAGACAGAGACAGAGAGAGAGATCCCTGACCTCTGAGTCTCTGCCTCCACCGCTGGCTGGTGCCAACTCACGCGCCATCCCACTTCCAGCCATCACCCCCACGCCTGCCCCGGGGCCAGCCCCACCACAGAGAGGCCGGTTGGTTCCTGCTCACCTCTGTGCCGTCCCTTCCCGACCTGACCCCAGTGCAGGGGATAAGCTTCAGACAAGTCTTTCCATGTCCCTCTGCATGACAATAGACTTCCTCCCCTCTCCCATTCCACAGGCCCACCCACCCGGGACATCCACCTTGGTCATTAGCTCAGGAGAGGATGCAAGATGAGAATCTCTGCTATTGTGTGGGGAGACTCAGTTTCCCGGGTTTCCCCCATGGACACATGTTCTTCAGCTGGGTCTGATTTTCTCCAGACAAGCTGTCTTGGGAAGGATTTGGCCAGCCCTAAGAACCTGAAGGGAAAGGGCGGAGGGGGGTTCTCTCTCTGCCCCCGACAGCCCCGAGCTGGGTCGGTCCCTCAGACCTGGCCAGGGGCAGCCCATCCCCCGGCGCCCTTCCCCGGGGCATCCAAGGGCAGGCTCGGCGCCAGCCCCACCCCGCTCGCCACTGCCCGACCATCGTCCTCCCTCGGGGGGCCTGGGCAGGACAGGGACCCGGCTGTGGGAGGCCTCCAGATCTCAGGCCTGGCACACCGTTTACCAGGCTGCTTCCTCCTCTGACGGGGGCCCAGCACACGCCCCAGGAGACTTGGCAGCCGCCCCCAGGGCTCTATCCTCTGGAACTCGTCCACTTGGAAGGGGCCTGGCCCAGGTGCCAGGTTCGGCTGGTCGGCCAGCCTCCTTTGGAGAAAGCAGGCAAGCCGAGCCAGGCTTGCAGTGGCCCTGGCGTGACACCTGCCACCTCAGGCAGAGGGCCTCCCGCGTGCCCTCCATGGCGGGTTTCTCCCCGGAGCCGTGGCCTGGGGACTAGGAAGGCCGGGCCTCCCTGACTCCCGGGAGGAGGGGCTAGCCCAGTTGCGCCCTGGCCCCCAAACCCTCTGGTGCCATCTGCCTGTCTCGGCACTTCTGACTCCACAGAGCCTTTCCTACATCTGGGCTGCCTGCCGTGGCAAAGTGCAGGCGTGGGGTGAGGCCATGGCTTTGTCTTTCCAGGAAAAAATGAGCCCCTGGCCGAAGCAGCAGGCCCAGGCAGAGCCTTGAGCTTGAAGCCCAGTAGGTCTGTGGCCCTCAGGGCCAGAGCAATGCTTTCAAGGCAGGGAAGCGGCCTGCAAGCTGAGTGGGAGTGGGGGAGGGGAGGGAGACAGCTGAAGCCGAGTCCAGAAGGGCGGGCGATGGAAGAGCTGCAGCTGGGGTCAGAGCCTGGAGGGAGGGCGGGGCCTTCACTGAGGACCCCCCCGCCCCCCGAGGCCAGCCCTAGGCCCCGGCGGTCGCGCATGCGCCCTTGGCCTGTGCGGTGTGTGGGGGCTTGAACCCAAGCCCGCAGGGCTCCCGGAGCGGCCAGAGAAAGAAGGGCCCATGGAGAGGTAGGCGAGGTGGGCAGGGGGCGCCACCTTACTCTCCTCAGCTCCCTGAGGGAGAGAGAGAGAGACAGAGACAGAGAGAGAGATCCCTGACCTCTGAGTCTCTGCCTCCACCGCTGGCTGGTGCCAACTCACGCGCCATCCCACTTCCAGCCATCACCCCCACGCCTGCCCCGGGGCCAGCCCCACCACAGAGAGGCCGGTTGGTTCCTGCTCACCTCTGTGCCGTCCCTTCCCGACCTGACCCCCAGTGCAGGGGATAAGCTTCAGACAAGTCTTTCCATGTCCCTCTGCATGACAATAGACTTCCTCCCCTCTCCCATTCCACAGGCCCACCCACCCGGGACATCCACCTTGGTCATTAGCTCAGGAGAGGATGCAAGATGAGAATCTCTGCTATTGTGTGGGGAGACTCAGTTTCCCGGGTTTCCCCCATGGACACATGTTCTTCAGCTGGGTCTGATTTTCTCCAGACAAGCTGTCTTGGGAAGGATTTGGCCAGCCCTAAGAACCTGAAGGGAAAGGGCGGAGGGGGGTTCTCTCTCTGCCCCCGACAGCCCCGAGCTGGGTCGGTCCCTCAGACCTGGCCAGGGGCAGCCCATCCCCCCGGCGCCCTTCCCCCGGGGCATCCAAGGGCAGGCTCGGCGCCAGCCCCACCCCGCTCGCCACTGCCCGACCATCGTCCTCCCTCGGGGGGCCTGGGCAGGACAGGGACCCGGCTGTGGGAGGCCTCCAGATCTCAGGCCTGGCACACCGTTTACCAGGCTGCTTCCTCCTCTGACGGGGGCCCAGCACACGCCCCAGGAGACTTGGCAGCCGCCCCCAGGGCTCTATCCTCTGGAACTCGTCCACTTGGAAGGGGCCTGGCCCAGGTGCCAGGTTCGGCTGGTCGGCCAGCCTCCTTTGGAGAAAGCAGGCAAGCCGAGCCAGGCTTGCAGTGGCCCTGGCGTGACACCTGCCACCTCAGGCAGAGGGCCTCCCGCGTGCCCTCCATGGCGGGTTTCTCCCCGGAGCCGTGGCCCTGGGGACTAGGAAGGCCGGGCCTCCCTGACTCCCGGGAGGAGGGGCTAGCCCAGTTGCGCCCTGGCCCCCCAAACCCTCTGGTGCCATCTGCCTGTCTCGGCACTTCTGACTCCACAGAGCCTTTCCTACATCTGGGCTGCCTGCCGTGGCAAAGTGCAGGCGTGGGGTGAGGCCATGGCTTTGTCTTTCCAGGAAAAAATGAGCCCCTGGCCGAAGCAAGCAGAGAGCCTTGAGCTTGAAGCCCAGTAGGTCTGTGGCCCTCAGGGCCAGAGCAATGCTTTCAAGGCAGGGAAGCGGCCTGCAAGCTGAGTGGGAGTGGGGGAGGGGAGGGAGACAGCTGAAGCCGAGTCCAGAAGGGCGGCGATGGAAGAGCTGCAGCTGGGTCAGAGCCTGGAGGGAGGGCGGGGCCTTCACTGAGGACCCCCCCGCCCCCCGAGGCCAGCCCTAGGCCCCGGCGGTCGCGCATGCGCCCTTGGCCTGTGCGGTGTGTGGGGGCTTGAACCCAAGCCCGCAGGGCTCCCGGAGCGGCCAGAGAAAGAAGGGCCCATGGAGAGGTAGGCGAGGTGGGCAGGGGGCGCCACCTTACTCTCCTCAGCTCCCTGAGGGAGAGAGAGAGAGACAGAGACAGAGAGAGAGATCCCTGACCTCTGAGTCTCTGCCTCCACCGCTGGCTGGTGCCAACTCACGCGCCATCCCACTTCCAGCCATCACCCCCACGCCTGCCCCGGGGCCAGCCCCACCACAGAGAGGCCGGTTGGTTCCTGCTCACCTCTGTGCCGTCCCTTCCCGACCTGACCCCAGTGCAGGGGATAAGCTTCAGACAAGTCTTTCCATGTCCCTCTGCATGACAATAGACTTCCTCCCCTCTCCATCCACAGGCCCACCCACCCGGGACATCCACCTTGGTCATTAGCTCAGGAGAGG